>NW_027199064.1:0-35000 GCF_038502225.1 Cherax quadricarinatus
GAAGTGGACCTTAGGCGGATATGATGAACCCTTCCCCTGAGCTTCACACAACAACAATCCTTCCCCTGAGCATCACACAACAACAATCCTTCCCCTGAGCTTCACACAACAACAATCCTTCCCCTGAGCTTCACACAACAACAATCCTTCCCCTGAGCTTCACACAACAACAACAATCCTTCCCCTGAGCTTCACACAACAACAATCCTTCCCCTGAGCTTCACACAACAACAATCCTTCCCCTGAGCTTCACACAACAACAATCCTTCCCCTGAGCTTCACACAACAACAATCCTTCCCCTGAGCATCACACAACAACAACAATCCTTCCCCTGAGCTTCACACAACAACAATCCTTCCCCTGAGCTTCACACAACAACAATCCTTCCCCTGAGCTTCACACAACAACAATCCTTCCCCTGAGCCTCACACAACAACAATCCTTCCCCTGAGCTTCACACAACAACAATCCTTCCCCTGAGCTTCACACAACAACAATCCTTCCCCTGAGCCTCACACAACAACAACAATCCTTCCCCTGAGCCTCACACAACTACAACAATCCTTCCCCTGAGCCTCACACAACAACAATCCTTCCCCTGAGCCTCACACAACAACAACAATCCTTCCCCTGAGCCTCACACAACAACAACAATCCTTCCCCTGAGCCTCACACAACAACAACAATCCTTCCCCTGAGCCTCACACAACAACAATCCTTCCCCTGAGCCTCACACAACGACAACAATCCTTCCCCTGAGCCTCACACAACAATCCTTCCCCTGAGCCTCACACAACAACAATCCTTCCCCTGAGCCTCACACAACGACAACAATCCTTCCCCTGAGCCTCACACAACAATCCTTCCCCTGAGCCTCACACAACAACAATCCTTCCCCTGAGCCTCACACAACTACAACAATCCTTCCCCTGAGCCTCACACAACAACAATCCTTCCCCTGAGCCTCACACAACAACAATCCTTCCCCTGAGCCTCACACAACAACAACAATCCTTCCCCTGAGCCTCACACAACAACAATCCTTCCCCTGAGCCTCACACAACTACAACAATCCTTCCCCTGAGCCTCACACAACAACAATCCTTCCCCTGAGCCTCACACAACAACAATCCTTCCCCTGAGCCTCACACAACAACAACAATCCTTCCCCTGAGCCTCACACAACAACAGCAATCCTTCCCCTGAGCCTCACACAACTACAACAATCCTTCCCCTGAGCCTCACACAACAACAATCCTTCCCCTGAGCCTCACACAACAACAACAATCCTTCCCCTGAGCCTCACACAACTACAACAATCCTTCCCCTGAGCCTCACACAACAACAATCCTTCCCCTGAGCCTCACACAACAACAACAATCCTTCCCCTGAGCCTCACACAACTACAACAATCATTCCCCTGAGCCTCACACAACAACAATCCTTCCCCTGAGCCTCACACAACAACAATCCTTCCCCTGAGCCTCACACAACAACAATCCTTCCCCTGAGCCTCACACAACAACAATCCTTCCCCTGAGCCTCACACAACAACAATCCTTCCCCTGAGCCTCACACAACAACAATCCTTCCCCTGAGCCTCACACAACAACAATCCTTCCCCTGAGCCTCACACAACAACAATCCTTCCCCTGAGCCTCACACAACAACAATCCTTCCCCTGAGCCTCACACAACTACAACAATCCTTCCCCTGAGCCTCACACAACAACAATCCTTCCCCTGAGCCTCACACAACAACAACAATCCTTCCCCTGAGCCTCACACAACTACAACAATCCTTCCCCTGAGCCTCACACAACAACAATCCTTCCCCTGAGCCTCACACAACAACAACAATCCTTCCCCTGAGCCTCACACAACTACAACAATCCTTCCCCTGAGCCTCACACAACAACAATCCTTCCCCTGAGCCTCACACAACTACAACAATCCTTCCCCTGAGCCTCACACAACAACATTCCTTCCCCTGAGCCTCACACAACTACAACAATCCTTCCCCTGAGCCTCACACAACAACAACAATCCTTCCCCTGAGCCTCACACAACTACAACAATCCTTCCCCTGAGCCTCACACAACAACAATCCTTCCCCTGAGCCTCACACAACAACAACAATCCTTCCCCTGAGCCTCACACAACAACAACAATCCTTCCCCTGAGCCTCACACAACTACAACAATCCTTCCCCTGAGCCTCACACAACAATCCTTCCCCTGAGCCTCACACAACAACAATCCTTCCCCTGAGCCTCACACAACAACAATCCTTCCCCTGAGCCTCACACAACGACGACAATCACCTAAGACATACCAAAACTAGAACATACAAGAAAACTCTTCTCAGGAAAGCTCAGTACTAGAGTACACGGAACCAGCTTACAGCCCTAACCTCAAGCACATCAAATCATTCCTTAGAATGTTCAAAGGTTCGCTATAAGCTGAACCTTGGTCATGGACCAGACCGCGGGGGGCGGTGAACCCCGTGAACACCCTCCAGGCAAGGCTGGTCTCACAAATATGAAAAAAAGGGGAAACTGAGGTAAAACTGCATCATGTATCACTAAAGAACGAAGAGCCGGAGAAAATATTGACAACTTGATGAATAACACATTCTTGCATATATATCTCATTTATCAACCTGTCAGTAATATACACTATAACGTACTTAGAGAGTAATAGGGATAGAGTGCTTGGTATAGTGTCTCATTCATCAACCTTGTACACACTATAATATGACGTACTGAGAGAGTAATAGGGATAGAGTGCTTGGTATAGTGTCTCATTCATCAACCTTGTACACACTATAATATGACGTACTGAGAGAGTAATAGGGACAGAGTACTTGGTATAGTGTCTCATTCATCAACCTTATACACACTATAATATGACGTACTGAGAGAGTAATAGGGATAGAGTACTTGAGATAGAAGGAAACAAAACCTTTCAATAAGAGAAACATAGAAAGAAATTCCTTCGTGTGAGGGCAAGAGAGCAAATGGAATACATTAGAAAGGGTGGTAGTGGAGGACCACTCAATACCAGAAGTCTAAAGTTGATATGACAAGAGCCCAAAAGGGCAGAGAGTGAAACCTCCCCCCTCCCCCACCAGTTGACCGACATGGAAAGGATGGGGCTCAAGAGCTACACCTCGACCCCCTGGCAGACACAACATCCCACGCTTACTAACACAGCCATGTCACGTACACAAACACGACCATAAAAATAATACCACAATTATGGCCTTCACAGTCACTGTTAAGTGAGGAGGGCGGCTGCCAGCACGGGACGTTCTTCCTCAGGTGTTCTCTGGAGAACAAGCGCAAGCGAACAACTTTCGTGGGTGTTCTCAGGCACACACAGAAGGTACCTCCATAGGTGCTATCACAACAGACAAGTAGGAACCTTCATAGGTGCTATCAGAACACACAGCAAGTAGGAACCTTCATAGAAGCTATCAGAGCACACAGCAAGTAGGAACCTTCATAGAAGCTATCAGAGCACACAGCAAGTAGGAACGTTCATAGAAGCTATCAGAACACACAGCAAGTAGGAACCTTCATAGGTGCTATCAGAACACACAGCAAGTAGGAACCTTCATAGGTGCTATCAGAACACACAGCAAGTAGGAACCTTCATAGAAGCTATCAGAACACACAGCAAGTAGGAACGTTCATAGAAGCTATCAGAACACAGAGCAAGTAGGAACCTTCATAGGTGCTATCAGAACACAGAGCAAGTAGGAACCTTCATAGGTGCTATCAGAACACACAGCAAGTAGGAACCTTCATAGGTGCTATCAGAACACACAGCAAGTAGGAACCTTCATAGAAGCTATCAGAACACACAGCAAGTAGGAACCTTCACAGAAGCTAACAGAACACACAGCAAGTAGGAACCTTCACAGAAGCTATCAGAACACACAGCAAGTAGGAACCTTCACAGGTGCTATCAGAACACACAGCAAGTAGGAACCTTCACAGAAGCTATCAGAACACACAGCAAGTAGGAACCTTCATAGGTGCTATCAGAACACACAGCAAGTAGGAACCTTCATAGAAGCTATCAGAACACACAGCAAGTAGGAACCTTCACAGAAGCTAACAGAACACACAGCAAGTAGGAACCTTCACAGAAGCTATCAGAACACACAGCAAGTAGGAACCTTCACAGGTGCTATCAGAACACACAGCAAGTAGGAACCTTCACAGAAGCTATCAGAACACACAGCAAGTAGGAACCTTCATAGGTGCTATCAGAACACACAGCAAGTAGGAACCTTCATAGAAGCTATCAGAACACACAGCAAGTAGGAACCTTCACAGAAGCTAACAGAACACACAGCAAGTAGGAACCTTCACAGAAGCTATCAGAACACACAGCAAGTAGGAACCTTCACAGGTGCTATCAGAACACACAGCAAGTAGGAACCTTCACAGAAGCTATCAGAACACACAGCAAGTAGGAACCTTCATAGGTGCTATCAGAACACCTACACATGTACCTGTGGACACGAACGATGTACACAGCCAACGCAATTATATCCCGCACATAAAAGCTAAATACAATATAAATACTGTCTCTACTTGGCTATTCAAATAACGAATACAACAATATTACCAATTCTAATAACGAGCACAACAGTATTACCAAATTGTATGGTAAAATTTGCATCATGGAAAACAAAATATATTCGGATATATTTCATTTGTTACAAATATTTCACACTAAAGCCCCGGACCATCGCTCGATCACGCACGGACCAGAAACCTGATCATTCTCGGGCCAGCGTTACAACACTCGCGGGCCAGCGTTACAACACTCGCGGGCCAGCGTTACAACACTCGCGGGCCAGCGTTACAGCACTCGCGGGCCAGCGTTACAACACTCGCGGGCCAGCGTTACAACACTCGCAGGCCAGGGTTAGAACACTCTCGCGGGCCAGGGTTAGAACACTTGTGGTGCAAGGTTAGAACACTCGCTGTCTACTAATCACGATGAAATGCAGTAATGACTTGTTCTCACAGAGAACGTATAAGTGTGTGTTGTAAACTGTTGTAAACTTGTAAACTGCCGAATAAACTATAAAACTATCTACCTGAAGCCTAACTGTTGTGCAGTCTCACCCACTGACAGTAGAGATAATGTATCTATCTTCTCACCCACTGACAGTAGAGATAATGTATCTATCTTCTCACCCACTGACAGTAGAGATAATGTATCTATCTTCTCACCCACTGACAGTAGAGATAATGTATCTATCTTCTCACCCACTGACAGTAGAGATAATGTATCTATCTTCTCACCCACTGACAGTAGAGATAATGTATCTATCTTCTCACCCACTGACAGTAGAGATAATGTATCTATCTTCTCACCCACTGACAGTAGAGATAATGTATCTATCTTCTCACCCACTGACAGAGATAATATATTTATCTTCTCACCCACTGACAGCAGAGATAATGTATCTATCTTCTCACCCACTGACAGTAGAGATAATGTATCTATCTTCTCACCCACTGACAGTAGAGATAATGTATCTATCTTCTCACCCACTGACAGAGATAATGTATCTACCTTCTCACCCACTGACAGTAGAGATAATGTATCTATCTTCTCACCCACTGACAGCAGAGATAATGTATCTATCTTCTCACCCACTGACAGTAGAGATAATGTATCTACCTTCTCACCCACTGACAGTAGAGATAATGTATCTATCTTCTCACCCACTGACAGCAGAGATAATGTATCTATCTTCTCACCCACTGACAGTAGAGATAATGTATCTACCTTCTCACCCACTGACAGTAGAGATAATGTATCTATCTTCTCACCCACTGACAGCAGAGATAATATATCTATCTTCTCACCCACTGACAGTAGAGATAATGTATCTACCTTCTCACCCACTGACAGTAGAGATAATGTATCTATCTTCTCACCCACTGACAGCAGAGATAATGTATCTACCTTCTCACCCACTGACAGTAGAGATAATGTATCTACCTTCTCACCCACTGACAGCAGAGATAATATATTTATCTTCTCACCCACTGACAGTAGAGATAATGTATCTATCTTCTCACCCACTGACAGAGATAATGTAACTATCTTCTCACCCACTGACAGCAGAGATAATATATCTATCTTCTCACCCACTGACAGCAGAGATAATGTATCTATCTTCTCACCCACTGACAGTAGAGATAATGTATCTATCTTCTCACCCACTGACAGCAGAGATAATGTATCTATCTTCTCACCCACTGACAGTAGAGATAATGTATCTATCTTCTCACCCACTGACAGTAGAGATAATGTATCTATCTTCTCACCCACTGACAGTAGAGATAATGTATCTATCTTCTCACCCACTGACAGCAGAGATAATGTATCTATCTTCTCACCCACTGACAGTAGAGATAATGTATCTATCTTCTCACCCACTGACAGCAGAGACAAGTTTTGTATGCAAGAGAGAGAGAGAGAGAACATAAGAACATAAGAACGAAGGAACACTGCAGAAGGCCTACTGGCCCATGCGAGGCAGGTCCAAGTCCCTACCGGCTTAAGCCAATGCACCCAACCTAGTCAGGTCAGGTCACATTGACTTAAGGGAGGAACACGGCAACCGACCTGTTAGCACAAGCTATCAGGTCCAACTCACACCCACCCACATCTACTCATGTATTTATCCAACCTATTTTTAAAGCTACACAACGTTCTGGCCTCTATAACGGTACTTGGGAGTTTGTTCCACTCATCCACAACTCTATTACCAAACCAGTACTTTCCTATATCCCTCCTGAATCTGAATTTTTCCAACTTAAAACCATTGCTGCGAGTCCTGTCTAGGCTAGATATTTTCAGCACACTATTTACATCCCCTTTATTTATTCCTGTCTTCCACTTATAAACCTCAATCATATCCCCCCTAATTCTACGTCTTTCTAGAGAGTGCAGTTTCAGGGCCCTTAGTCTATCCTCATAGGGAAGGTTTCTGATACATGGGATCATCTTTGTCATCCTCCTTTGTACATTTTCCAGAGAATTTATATCCATTCTGTAATACGGTGACCAAAACTGTGCAGCATAATCTAAATGAGGCCTAACCAAGGATGTATAGAGTTGAAGAACAACCTGAGGACTCCTATTATTTATGCTTCTTGATATGAAGCCAAGGATTCTATTAGCTTTATTGCGAACACTTATGCACTGTTGTCTTGGTTTCAGATTACTGCTAACCAGAACTCCTAAATCTTTTTCGCAATCCGTAATATTAAGATCTACATTATTTAGTTTATATGTGGCATGGTTATTGTCCTGTCCAACATTTAGAACTTTGCATTTGTCTATATTAAACTGCATCTGCCACTTCTCCGACCACTGCATCAGTCTATTCAAATCTTCCTGGAGTGCTCGAATGTCCTCGTCAGAATGAATTCGACGGCCTATTTTGGTGTCATCGGCAAACTTGCCGATGTCGCTCTTTATGCCCTCATCTATGTCGTTTATGTAGATTGTGAACAGCAGGGGGCCCAACACTGACCCCTGTGGAACACCGCTCGTGACGCTTCCCCACTCTGATTTCTCCCCATTTATGCAAACTCTCTGCTGCCTATTTGTCAACCATGCCTCTATCCAGGAAAAAATTTCTCCTCCTATTCCATGTGCTTTAATTTTCCTCAATAGTCTCTGATGTGGGACCCTGTCAAAAGCCTTACTGAAGTCCATATACACAATATCATATTCATTACCATGATCTACCTCCTCAAATACCTTAGTGAAAAAAGTTAATAAATTCGTAAGGCAGGAACGCCCCTTTGTAAAACCATGCTGAGATTCGTTGATTAATTTATGCTTTTCAAGGTGGCTACGAACTGCCTCGGCAATTATTGATTCCATAAATTTTCCCACTATGGAGGTTAGGCTTATTGGTCTATAGTTCGAAGCTAAGGACCTGTCACCTGTTTTGAAAATAGGTATCACATTTGCCATTTTCCACTTATCTGGCACCATGCCAGTTTGTAGTGATATGTTGAAAAGATTAGCCAAAGGTGTGCTAAGCTCCTCTTTACATTCCTTTAGAACCCTTGCATACAGTTCATCAGGGCCTGGGGATTTGTTAGGTTTTAATTTATCTATTTGCCTAAGGACCATGTCACTTGTGACCCTAATAGTGCACAGTTTATTATCGTCCTGTTCTACATAATTTATCATTACTGGAATATCGCTGGTATCCTCCTGTGTAAAAACTGAGAGGAAGTATGTGTTAAAAATTCTACACATTTCCTTATCACTGTCAGTGAGCTGACCCGAGGAACTTTTGAGTGGGCCTATCTTGTCCCTGATCTTACTTCTGTATACCTGAAAGAATCCTTTTGGGTTAGTCTTCGATTCTCTTGCAACTTTAACCTCATAATCTCTATTTGCTTTTCTAATTCCCTTTTTTATTTCTCTCTTTAACTGAATATATCGATTTCTTAATTGCCCCTCTCCTCTTTTGATTTGCCTATATATGCCTCTCTTTTGACCAATCAGATATTTTAATCTATTGTTCATCCATTTAGGATCATTTTTGTTTGATCTGATTTCCCTATTTGGAACATAATTTGACTGAGCAGCTAGAACTATGCCCTGGAAAGCATCATATCGGCAACCATCACCACCTACCTGACCCCTAGTCAGGTCATTCCAGTTCAGCCCACCTAAGTAATTTTTCAGTCCTATGAAATCAGCCAAGCGAAAGTCAGGGACGGAGACTTGATTGCCATTATTAGGGGAATTCCATGATATGTTAAAACTGAGTGATTTGTGATCACTCTCCCCAAGCTCATCATTAACCTCAAGATTATTAATTAGTGTTTCCCTACTGGCAAGAACCAAGTCAAGGAGGTTATTTCCCCTAGTTGGCTCTGTCACAAACTGTTTTAAAAAACAATCCTGGATCGTATCAAGAAAGTCACCCGACTCTAAATTTCCTGTCAAATTGCTCCAGTCAATCTGTCTATAGTTGAAATCTCCCATTAGCACAACATTTTCGTATGTAGATGCCTTACGAATTTCGTCCCATAGAAGTTTACTGCACTCCCTATCAAGATTTGGGGCCCTGTAAATCACACCCAAAATTAGTTTTTCTCGGCCCTCGAGAAGCTGTAACCAAACAGATTCAGTGGCTGACGCTTCTAATTTAATATCTTGTCTAACACAACAATTTAAATTGTCTCTGACATACATCGCTACTCCACCACCTTTCCTGTTGACCCTGTCAGTGTGGAATAATTTATAGCCTTGTATGTGACATTCAGAGGGCATCTCTCTATCTTTCAGATTGAGCCAGGTCTCTGTTATAGCAATAATATCTATGTTTCCTGCACTTGCAATTAATCTTAGCTCATCTATCTTATTTCTAACACTCCTGCTATTAGTATAGTAAACCTTAAGGGAGCTAGTCCCTTGCTGCCCTCTGCTGTCCCCCTTTGTTTGCTGACCTGTTCTATTGTCTTTATTTATAACTTCATGCTGAATGCCTTTTATACATTTACTGTTTCCAACCCTAGTGTTGCAACCTGCTTGTTTCCCACACACACCCATACCTCTATCTTCCATCAGTTTAAAATCATAGGCATTTCACCAATGGCCTTCTCAATCGAGTCTGCAAGTGCTACCACCCCTGCCCCAGAGAGATGAACCCCATCCCTTGCATACATATCATGTTTGCCATAAAAGTTGTTCCAGTTGTCAATGAATGGGATTGCAAGTTCCTTGCAGTATCTGTCTAGCCAGCAATTTACACCAATTGCCCTAGACAACCATTCATTTCCTACTCCCCTTCTAGGCAAGATGCTACATATGATTGGGATCCCTCCCTTAGACTTAATGAAATCTATAGCTGACCTGTACTTATCTAGCAGCTCTTCTCTCCTACCCTTCCCAATATCATTTCCACCAGCACTGAGACAGATAATGGGCTTGTTCCCATTACCTGACATGATATTATCCAGTCTGTTGACAATGTCCCCAACACCAGCTCCAGGGAAGCACACTCTATCTCTCATCTTCTTATTCCTATTACAAAAAGCACGATCAACATATCTTACCTGAGAGTCACCAACCACAAGAATGCGCTTACCTTCATTAGCAGGGGCAGTAGTACCCTTACCTTCACTGGCCACTGAAGTACATTCATCCTGGAGAACAGAGAAGCGATTTCCTACCTTCAGATCTGCACTCTTAACTTTCCTTACTCTGATGCGCCTCCCATTACTGTGAACAACTCGCCACTTGTAGCAGGTGCTGGGCTGCACCTCACTGCTGGTAGCCGTTGCTACCACCCCACCAACAGCCTCCTCACAGTGAGAGACAGACTGCACCTCACTGCTAGAAGCCTCATTCCCCACATCTCCAACCACCTCACACTCTCTCCCAGGCCCATTGAGGTGGACCTTCAGCCTCCTAATCTCCTCCTGGAGAAGCAAGACCTCCTCCTTCAACTCTCCAACCTCAGCTTTTAAAACACTGTAGAAGCAAGCCATGCTTTGTAACCGTCCACGCTAATCCCCGAGAGTTACCTAGACGACATCATCCACATACACAAACATTCTTAAGAAAGCAATACACTAGTTTATTCTTCACCAGTGCCACGCACATTCTAGCATAAAACTGATTTCATATCTGAGAGAGTTGGATGCACTCTCACGGAATGAACTACACACACTCTCCGTCACACTCTCACCTGCACGGCACATTATCTCAGACTTATATACAAGATATATACAAAAAACTCGCCAGAACAATTAACTCTCACGGAATGAACTACACACACTCTCCGTCACACACTCACCCGCACGGCACATTATCTCAGACTTATATACAAGATATATACAAAAAACTCGCCAGAACAATTAACTCTCACGGAATGAACTACACACACTCTCCGTCACACTCTCACCCGCACGGCACATTATCTCAGACTTATATACAAGATATATACAAAAAACTCGCCAGAACAATTACCTAGGCGCGAACATGAGTGAAGAAGCAACAAGAATGCAAACTAAGAAATTGGAAGGTAGGCACCAGCACTAGCTCGATTGCTGGTGCATGCAGCTCACACACTCAGGTCCATGGTTCGATCCTCGGTATGGGTGGAAACATTAGGACGTGTTGCCTTAAGACACCTGCTGACCATGTTCACCTAGCAGTAAAACAGGTACCTGGGTGTCAGTCGACTGGTGTGGGTCGCATTCTGGGGGACAAAATTGACCTAATTTGCCAAAAATGCTCGACATAACCAAGAACTTCCTATATAGTAGTATGTCACTATGTCAGCTATGGTCTCTATAAGTTGTATAATGTACCTTTGATGTACCTTTGAAGAGTTTCGAGAGTTTATCTACTCTCTGAGCCCGGCCATGGGCCAGGCACTTGTAGAAATAATAATAATTATTATTATTATACGTTAAGCAAGTGGACTGACCAATAGATGTTGCAACTGAATATTGAAAAGACTCCAAGTAATAGCAACAGACACAGTAGTATACAGACTATCATTATGAAAAATACAGACTATCAGACCTCATAAAAATACTATTAAACATCACGAAGACTATCAGACTATGAGACACAACAGAGTAAAGGATCACACACATGTGCAGCATCTAGCTATCTTTATTCTAGACGTTTCGCCATGATTGGAAGACAGTAGAACTATATACTAAAGATAAGGTAATCAGTCCCTCAGTCTTGGAGCTGGTGAAGAGCACCATAGTCGTGCATGTATGGTATTGTATACCATAGTCGTGCATGTATGGTATTGTATACCATAGTCGTGCATGTATGGTATTGTATACCATAGTCGTGCATGTATGGTATTGTATACCATAGTCGTGCATGTATGGTATTGTATACCATAGTCGTGCATGTATGGTATTGTATACCATAGTCGTGCATGTATGGTATTGTATACCATAGTCGTGCATGTATGGTATTGTATACCATAGTCGTGCATGTATGGTATTGTATACCATAGTCGTGCATGTATGGTATTGTATACCATAGTCGTGCATGTATGGTATTGTATACCATAGTACATGCACAACACAGTAACCATCATACAAAGAAATATATAAGTACTGCTAAATAGTCAGATTTTCAGGTCGCTGGAAGCAACAACCTGCTCGACCAGTCAGTCAATAATGAACCCTAGTCACAGTCAGGCTTCCAGCATAGATGAATGCTCTAAAACCGGTCGCTCGTCGTAATTAAAAGACAAACATAATTTTTACATTAAACTGACGAGACTCACGACAACCTACAGATGTACTGATGCTGCTGGTCACAGCTGTGACCGGGCAAGCACCAGACGAGCCTGGCCCAAGGCCGGGCTCTGGGATTATAAAAAATCTAGCAACTCATCAGAGGCAAAGATATGAAAGGTGGTACCCACACAAGGCCGAAGACATGACACAAAGTGTCTCTCACTGTCCCTACTCTCCCAACAGTAAACATTATCCTGGGTGTTAGTAAATGACTCTGGCTTATACACTTCCACTACTACTGCTAACTCTACTACTATTACTGCTACCTCTACTACTACTACTGCTGCTTGCACTATTACAACAGGTGTCACAGTGTCACTGGTAAACGTGAGGTAGGCATGCTGGCTCGTAGACAGGCTGGCTGTCCAGTAGGCATGCAGGCTGGCTGGCAGGCAGACACCTTTGACCTATATCCTGGACTGGAATAATTAAAGTGGCAGAACTCACAGACTGGGCTGCTGCTGCCTTGCTTCTGGGAAAGAGTTCTTGATCCAAGCAAGTGGAGAAGACAACTTCCCATTCCCCTTCCTTGGATCACACCTGACTGCCTCAGCTCACAGCTCCTCCCTTCCTAGGCTCACACCTCCCTTCCTCAGCTCACAGCTCCTCCTGCCTTCCTAGACTCACATCTGCCTTCCTCAGCTCACAGTTCTTCCTGCCTTCCTAGGCTCACATCTGCCTTCCTCAGCTCACAGCTCCTCCTGCCTTCCTAGGCTCACATCTGCCTTCCTCAGCTCACAGTTCTTCCTGCCTTCCTAGGCTCACATCTGCCTTCCTCAGCTCACAGCTCCTCCTGCCTTCCTAGGCTCACATCTGCCTTCCTCAGCTCACAGCTCCTCCTGCCTTCCTAGACTCACATCTGCCTTCCTCAGCTCACAGTTCTTCCTGCCTTCCTAGGCTCACATCTGCCTTCCTCAGCTCACAGCTCCTCCTGCCTTCCTAGGCTCACATCTGCCTTCCTCAGCTCAGTTCTTCCTGCCTTCCTAGGCTCACATCTGCCTTCCTCAGCTCACAGCTCCTCCTGCCTTCCTAGGCTCACATCTGCCTTCCTCAGCTCAGTTCTTCCTGCCTTCCTAGGCTCACGTCTGCCTTCCTCAGCTAACTGCCTTTGCCTCACACAAACTCCACTACACACACGCTCAACATCTGGGCAAGACAGAGAGGGAGGGAGGGAGGGAGGGAGGGAGGGAGGGAGGGAGGGAGGGAGGGAGGGAGAGAGAGAGAGAGAGAGAGAGAGAGAGAGAGAGAGAGAATGAATTACAGTATCACTAAAGGTACAACAAGTGTTAAACTTGATCAATTAAGAACATGCTTAAGTGCCTGAACACTTCTGTGAGCATCAGCAACCAGGATGTCAACCGGCTGCATTAGTAATAGCTTGGTGGGTCAACCAGCTGCATTAGTAATAGCTTGGTGGGTCAACCGGTTGCATTAGTAATAGCTTCCTGGGTTAACCAGATGTATTAGTAATAGCTCGGTGGGACAACCGGTTGGTCGATCAGTTGGTTGACTGCTGGTTCCACGAGTCAGGTGACTCTCTGACCGCGGGTTCAGATCCCGCCCGTGGTATGGTTTTTCTGCAATCGTGTCATTACGATTTCGTGAGTCATGTGACTGGTCGGCTAGATAGTGAGTCGGATAGAGAACCAGCTAACTACTAGCCGGATAACTGGGAACTCGGATAACTGATTAGGCTGATAAGCGGTTACTGAAATGATTAGCCGGGTAACTAGTTACTAGGATAACTAAATAGCAGGATAATTAGTTACTAAGTGAACAGCCAGATAACTAGGCAAATAGCCAAGGTGAAAACTAAGAATCCAGAAACCCAGAACAACTACCCTACTAACTAGCCAATTACAATACTCACCAACCAGACAACTAGCCTACTCACTAACTAGCCAATTATCCTACTCAACAACCAGACAACTGGCCTACTCACGGGGCCAGGAGCCTACTCACCAACCAGACAACCAGCCTACTCACTAACCAGCCAACCAGCCTACTCACTAACCAGCTAACCAGCCTACTCACCAACCAGACAATTAGCCTGTTCACTAACCAGCCAACTAACCTATTCACCTACCAGCTCGCTAGTACACTCACCAAGCAACTATCACACTCACCAAAAAACCAGCGCACTTACCAAGCAACTAGTGCACTTACCAAGAAACTAGTGCACTTACAAGAAACTAGTGCACTCACCAAGCAACTATTGCACTCACCAAGCAACTAGTGTACTCACCAAGGTACTAGCACACTCACCAAGCAACTAGTGCACTCACCAAGCAACTATTGCACTCGCCAAGCAACTACTGTACTCACCAAGGAACTAGCGCACTCACCAAGCAACTAGTACACTCACCAAGCAACTAGCGCACTCACCAAGCAACTAGTGCACTCACCAAGCAACTAGCGCACTCACCAAGCAACTAGTGCACTCACCAAGCAACTATTGCACTCACCAAGCAACTATTGCACTCACCAAGCAACTATTGCACTCACCAAGCAACTAGCGCACTCACCAAGCAACTAGTGCACTCACCAAGCAACTAGCGCACTCACCAAGCAACTAGTACACTCACCAAGAAACTAGTGCACTCACCAAGCAACTATTGCACTCACCAAGCAACTATTTCACTCACCAAGCAACTATTGCACTCACCAAGCAACTATTGCACTCACCAAGCAACTATTGCACTCACCAAGCAACTATTGCACTCACCAAGCAACTATTGCACTCACCAAGCAACTAGCGCACTCACCAAGCAACTAGTGCACTCACCAAGCAACTAGCGCACTCACCAAGCAACTAGTGCACTCACCAAGCAACTAGCGCACTCACCAAGCAACTAGTACACTCACCGATCAACGTACAAATAAAGCAAGCAAGAGGGTCATGGCGGGCTCAGGTACACAGAAACCTATTGAGGTCACCAGAACAAGAATTTTAAACAAGAGAGCCAGCGGGTCAAGAGGATGCTCCAGCATCCAGTGAATATTTCAGGTCAGAGGTCAACACTAGCTGAAGGTTAAAGGTATTTCTGCACACACACACACACACACACACACACACACACACACACACACACACACACACACACACACACACACATACACACACACACACACACATACACACACACACATACACACATACACACACACACACACACACACACACACACACACACATACACACACACACACACACATACACACACACACACATACACACACACACACACACATACACACACACACACATACACACATACACACACACACACACACACACACATACACACACACACACACACACACATACACACACACACACATACATACACACACACACACACACACACATATACCTGGTGTACTGTGTCCACAACCAAACCCATCTATAACATATGCCACCAACCCTGCAACCACAATATAGCCCAACACAACCACCCCAGTACATCACAACTATGTCTACCACAACACAAACTAACCACAACACTAGCCAACCAATCTAGCATAACACAAGCAGCTAACCGTGTATGTAGTCTGGACCAACTACTAGTACAGTACATGTCGTCTGGACCAACCACTAGTACAGTACATGTCATCTGGACCCACCACTAATACAGTACATGTCATCTGGACCAACCACTAATACAGTACATGTCATCTGGACCAACCACTAATACAGTACATGTCATCTGGACCAACCACTAGTACAGTACATGTCATCTGGACCAACCACTAATACAGTACATGTCATCTGGACCAACCACTAATACAGTACATGTCATCTGGACCAACCACTAATACAGTACATGTCATCTGGACCAACCACTAATACAGTACATGTCATCTGGACCAACCACTAATACAGTACATGTCATCTGGACCAACCACTAATACAGTACATGTCATCTGGACCAACCACTAATACAGTACATGTCATCTGGACCAACCACTAGTACATGCGGAATGAACCAATCACCAGTACATGTGGAGTGAACCAATCACCAGTACATGTGGAGTGAACCAATCACCAGTACATGTGGAGTGGACCAATCACCAGTACATGTGGACTGAACCAATCACCAGTACATGTGGACTGAACCAATCACCAGTACATGTGGAGTGGACCAATCACCAGTACATGTGGAGAGGACCAATCACCAGTACATGTGGAGTAAACCAATCACCAGTACATGTGGAGAGGACCAATCACCAGTACATGTGGAGTGGACCAATCACCAGTACATGTGGAGTAAACCAATCACCAGTACATGTGGAGAGGACCAATCACCAGTACAAGTGGAGAGGACCAATCACCAGTACATGTGGAGAGGACCAATCACCAGTACATGTGGAGTAAACCAATCACCAGTACATGTGGAGTGAACCAATCACCAGTACATGTGGAGTGGACCAATCACCAGTACATGTGGAGTGAACCAATCACCAGTACATGAGGAGAGGACCAATCACCAGTACATGTGGAGAGGACCAAACAATACCGTGTGAGTCTCACAAGGTGGTTTTGAGAACATTAGGCATGAAGACTATCAAAGCAGGAGAATCTCTCTATATATATCCCTCTATCTCTCTCTCTTTCATACTGTGAGACAGACAACATCCCCCTCCCTGGCTCAACCTCCCCCCCTACCTAAAGTTAGCTCACTGGAGCGGACTCAGATTACGGTGAGGTAAGCTCCGGGAACCTCCACCAGTTCACTACCACTGCAAAACAAAAGTGAGAATGAGTGTAAATTTGAGGGAGAATCCCAGCGCTTGTACCCCGTGTGTGTGTGTGTGTGTGTGTGTGTGTGTGTGTGTGTGTGTGTGTGTGTGTGTGTGTGTGTGTGTGTGTGTGTGTGTGTGTGTGTGTGTTATGTGAACATTCTGGTGTGCTGTGTGTGTTTTTGTGTTCTGTGCACGTTCTGTGAGTTGTGTGTTGGCTAACGTACACTGTTGCACGTTGTGTGTACGTTCAGATGGACTATGTATACATTCTATCGTCTTGTGTATACTGTGTGTGCGTGAGAGCATTTACGCTCACCACCAAATACCACACACTCCTTTGATATACCTTTGATGAGTTCCCAGATTTTTTTTACTCCCGGAGCCTGGACCAGCCTCGTTAATGTCTGTGAAAGCAGTGACACTCACTGCTCCATTACCCGTGACTGGTCTCCAGAACTGTTCAATCCTCCCTGGGCCGGCCTGAGACTAAGCTTCCCTATTGGCTGTGTGGTCAACCAGCCTGATGCAGCTAGCAGCCCGCAGCCTACACATCCATCACAACGTCCTCGATCAAACATCGTCAGCACTTCAGCAAACACACACACACACACACACACACACACACACACACACACACACACACACACACACACACACACACACAAACACACACACACACACACACACAAACAATGTTCCAGAGATGTGACACAACAAGGGATCACAACTGGAAGCTGAAAACTCAGATGAGTCACAGGGAAGTTAGGAAGCATTTCTTCAGTCATAGAGTTGTCAGGAAGTGTAATTATCTAGAGAGTGATATAGTGGATGCAGAATCCATACATAGCTTTAAGAAGAGTGGACCTAGAGACCAGCGAACAGGCGAAGCCAGGAGCAGTGACTCGACCCCTGCAACCACAAACAGATGAGGAAAATAGGTGAATACACACACACACACACACACACACACGCACACACACACACACACACATACACACACACATACACACATACACACACACAAAAACACACACACACACACACACACATACACACACACAAACACACACACACACACACAAACACACACACACACACATACACACACACATACACACATACACACACACAAACACACACACACACACACAAACACACACACACACACACATACACACATACACACACACAAACACACATGCTCCCAGGTTCTTAACATAAAACACTCAGAGCGAGCGAGAGGCAAGAAGAGTGAACATATAAAATCAAGGGAGCAGTGTGTAAGGGAGAGCCAGTGAGAGAAACAGGGGCGAGAGGGGTTACAGAGAAGAGGGAGAGGGGGAAAAAAACAGAAAGGGGGGTAAAAGAGAGGTGGAGAAAAGAGTGAGCAGGGGAGTGAGAGGGGGAGACGAGGGATGGGGGTGAGGGAGGGGGGGGGTTAGTGAGCGTTATGAAGTAACTTTGGTGTCGAAGTATTGACAAACTGAAACAACCCGATACAATACGCGTCTCGCATCCTCTGAGAGAGAGAGAGAGAGAGAGAGAGAGAGAGAGAGAGAGAGAGAGAGAGAGAGAGAGAGAGAGAGAGAGAGAGAGAGAGAGAGAGAGAGAGAGAGACAGAGACAGAGACAGAGTTAAAAAACAAATGAGTTATATGGGCATAAGGAAATACTTTTTCAATCTCTGGGAGGAAGGGAAGTAGAATGAACTACAAGTAGTGGGACGAAATCCATACATACATATGTACACCAGTGTGTGTGTGTGTGTGTGTGTGTGTGTGTGTGTGTGTGCGGGGACATGTAGGTGGGTAGGTGTATTTAATACGAAGTGAACCGTGAAACTGACGAGGTGAAAAAGGTAGTAATGCAATACAGTGGTACCAACAATTTTATGGGTGTGAAGCATGGGTTTTAAACGTTATAGCCAGGACGCTGAAGGCAGTGCAGATGACGTATTTGAAGAGCAATGTGTGGTGTGAACATTATGCACAAAATTCGGAGAGTGGAGATTAGATGACGGTATATGATTAATAATAATAATAATAATCTTTATTTACTACAAGTACACATACAAGCTGTCCAGACCTTGCTGACATCAATGACACACTACTATATAGAAAGCCGCTTGTTATTTCGGGCAAATTAGGTTAATTTTGTCCCCAGGATGCGACCCACACCAGTCCACTAACACCTAGGTACCTATTTTACTGCTAGGTGAACATGGTGAGCAGTTGTCCTAAGGGAACACGTCCTAATGTTTCCACCCGTACCGGGGATCGACCCCCGGACCTCAGTGTGTCAGAGTGCGCTAGCGATCGAGCTACGGGACACCATAAACATTATTGTATTAGTGTTGGTGCTAGTGTAGTTTTGTTGGTGGTTGTGTATAGGTGTTGAGGAAAAGATGTTGTGGTTTGGACATTTAGAGAGGATGGAGCAAAGAGGTGTAACTAGAAGGGTACATAAATAGGGGAGGGAGGGAGGAGACGGGTAGGGGTCGTCCCAGGACAGGTTGTTGGGAGGGGGAGGTAAAGGAGAGGAGGCTTAGACGTCCAACAGGCTTGTGTGAGCATGTCAATAGTAGTGAAGATAAGCGGCTTTTATTAGTTGATGTGCTGTTGGAGTGTGAGCAAAGTAACATTCACCAAAACATTTCGCAAACCAGTTATCCAGACTCGAGTCCTGGAGGTGAGAACTCTGAAGGAGGAATGAGAATGTTAGATTTATCAGAACTGTGCTTTTAGCAAGACAGTGATTATTATTATTATTATTATTATTATTATTATTATTAACGGAATAAGTATTAAATCTGTATGCATAATACAGCTGGGGAACTGGAACCCGACTCCATTCCTTGGATTAAGAGCCCTTCACAAGGCACAACCAATGCAAATATTAAATCAATTTTATGAGCAAAAGCAAAGTTCTACTCCTACAACTAGTAATAGGTAACCAATAACAGGTAACTAGTAACAGGTAACCAGTAATAGGCAATGAGACACACACACACACACACACACACACACACACACACACACACACACACACACACACACACACTGATATTTTATTTAAGAAAGTGGTACTGAATTAAGATGCGAGTGTTCTTCGGATTAATGAACCCTCCCTCCCTCTCCATACTTCTTCCATCTCTACCCCTCTACTCTCCCATTCTTAGATCCATCTCTACCCCTCTACTCTCCCATTCTTAGATCCATCTCTACCCCTCTACTCTCCCATTCTTAGATCCATCTCTACCCCTCTACTCTCCCGTTCTTAGATCCATCTCTACCCCTCTACTCTCCCATTCTTAGATCCATCTCTACCCCTCTACTCTCCCATTCTTAGATCCATCTCTACCCCTCTACTCTCCCATTCTTAGATCCATCTCTACCCCTCTACTCTCCCATTCTTAGATCCATCTCTACCCCTCTACTCTCCCATTCTTAGATCCATCTCTACCCCTCTACTCTCCCATTCTTAGATCCATCTCTACCCCTCTACTCTCCCATTCTTAGATCCATCTCTACCCCTCTACTCTCCCATTCTTAGATCCATCTCTACCCCTCTACTCTCCCATTCTTAGATCCATCTCTACCCCTTCCTCCCTCAGTTCTGCAAAATGAATCATCAATACTTACTAACACTATATTACACCACCACTCACACTGGACGGAGAGATCATGATGCTTCCCTGCCAACTCCTTCTCCTTTGACACACTTTTGACATAACTTTGATATATCAACATCCGGGGTCCCAGACTTTTCAACATCTTACCAGAAGATATCAGAAACACTGTTGGAACAAGTGTTGAAGCCTTCAAGAGGAAACTAGACACTTCACCAGGTGCCAGATCAACCAGGCTGTGATGGATATGTGAGGCAGCGGGCCTCCAGCAGCAACAGCCTGGTTGACCAGGAGAGCACCAGACGAGCCTGGCCCATGGGCGGGCTCAGAGAGTACATATACTCTCGAAATTCTTCAAAGGTATATCAAAGGTATATCTTTGATATACCTTTCATGAGTTGCAAGAGTCTACTCTGGGAGCCAGGCCCTGTGCCAGGGAGAGAGAAGACACAGGCACCCCACAGAGTAGAGAAGGGAAACGGTCGTTTCCCCAGCCATACCACCAGCCACACATCAACAAAATTTACACAGGCTGAGAGAGAGAGAGAGAGAGAGAGAGAGAGAGAGAGAGAGAGAGAGAGAGAGAGAGAGAGAGAGAGAGAGAGAGAGAGAGAGAGAGAGAGAGAGAGAGAGAGAGCTGGCCTCTACGACGCTGGGTACACATTAACTGACGAATATCTGTCACTGCTAACTTTTTTACCCCACACCGTCAGTGACGGAGGTGACCTCTGACCTTAGTGCCTGATACTGCTGGCTCTGGTCACACTGCCTGGGTCAAGCTGAAGATCCTGGCCACCTCTGCTAGCTAGCTCACACCAGTGGAAACACAAGGCCACCCCCCCCCCAACAAAAATACCAGGACCTCAATGGAAATACAAGGACCCCAATGGAAATACAAGGACCCCAATGGAAATACCAGGACCTCAATGGAAATACAAGGACCCCAATGAAAATACAAGGACCCCAATGGAAATACCAGGACCTCAATGGAAATACCAGGACCTCAATGGAAATACCAGGACCTCAATGGAAATACCAGGACCTCAATGGAAATACCAGGACCTCAATGGAAATACAAGGACCCCAATGGAAATACAAGGACCCCAATGGAAATACCAGACCTCAATGGAAATACAAGGACCCCAATGGAAATACCAGACCTCAATGGAAATACAAGGACCCCAATGGAAATACCAGGACCTCAATGGAAATACCAGAACCTCAATGGAAATACCAGGACCTCAATGGAAATATAAGGACCCCAATGGAAATACAAGGACCCCAATGGAAATACAAGGACCCCAATGGAAATATAAGGACCCCAATGGAAATACAAGGACCCCAATGGAAATACAAGGACCTCAATGGAAATACAAGGACCTCAATGGAAATATAAGGACCCAATGGAAATACAGGGACCCCAATGGAAATACAAGGACCCCAATGGAAATATAAGGACCCTCATTGGAAATACAAGGACCTCAATGGAAATACAAGGACCTCAATGGAAATACAAGGACCTCAGTGGAAATACAAGGACCCTCAATGGAAATACAAGGACCTCAATGGAAATACAAGGAACTCAATGGAAATACAAGGACCTCAATGGAAATACAAGGACCCCAATGGAAATACAAGGACCCCAATGGAAATATAAGGACCTCAATGGAAATACAAGGACCTCAATGGAAATACAAGGACCTCAATGGAAATACAAGGACCTCAATTGAAATACAAGGACACACGTCACTATGTATGATAATTTGTGTAAGTGTATTTATGTGTAGGTGTAGGTTAATAAGTGTATTTACACACTAGGGGACAGACCTCCAACAATACCATCGTAGTGACAGTCACAACAACACCATCGTAGTGACAGTCACAACAACACCATCGTAGTGACAGTCACAACAACACCATCGTAGTGACAGTCACAACAACACCATCGTAGTGACAGTCACAACAACACCATCATAGTGACATGTCACAAATAACAGAAGATCGTAGTGACAGTCACAATACCATCATAGTGACACAGTCACAAATAACACATCGTAGTACAGTCACAACAACACCATCATAGTGACAGTCACAACAACATCATAGTGACAGTCACAACAACAATTATCGTAGTGACAGTCACAACAACAGGCCATCATAGTGACAGTCAGCGCGAATACCATCGTAGTGTACAGCCACAAATAACAGGCCATCAGTGCAGTCACAACAAATACCATCATAGTGACAAGTCACAACAACAATATCATAGTGACAGTCACAACAAATACCCAATATAGTGACAAATACAAATAACAGCTACTCATAGTGACAGTCACAACAACACCATCATAGTGACAGTCACAACAACACCATCATAGTGACAGTCACAACAACACCATCACAGTGACAGTCACAACAACACCATCATAGTGACAGTCACAACAACACCATCACAGTGACAGTCACAACAACACCATCGTAGTGACAGTCACAACAACACCATCATAGTGACAGTCACAACAACACCATCGTAGTGACAGTCACAACAACACCATCATAGTGACAGTCACAACAACACCATCGTAGTGACAGTCACAACAACACCATCGTAGTGACAGTCACAACAACACCATCGTAGTGACAGTCACAACAACACCATCGTAGTGACAGTCACAACCAACACCATCATAGTGACAGTCACAACAACACCATCATAGTGACAGTCACAACAATACCATCGTAGTGACAGTCACAACAACACCATCGTAGTGACAGTCACAACAACACCATCGTAGTGACAGTCACAACAACACCATCTTAGTGACAGTCACAACAACACCATCTTAGTGACAGTCACAACAACACCATCGTAGTGACAGTCACAACAACACCATCATAGTGACAGTCACAACAACACCATCATAGTGACAGTCACAACAACACCATCGTAGTGACAGTCACAACAACACCATCGTAGTGACAGTCACAACAACACCATCGTAGTGACAGTCACAACAACACCATCATAGTGACAGTCACAACAACACCATCGTAGTGACAGTCACAACAACACCATCATAGTGACAGTCACAACAACACCATCATAGTGACAGTCACAACAACACCATCGTAGTGACAGTCACAACAACACCATCATAGTGACAGTCACAACAACACCATCATAGTGACAGTCACAACAACACCATCACAGTGACAGTCACAACAATACCATCGTAGTGACAGTCACAACAACACCATCGTAGTGACAGTCACAACAACACCATCGTAGTGACAGTCACAACAACACCATCGTAGTGACAGTCACAACAACACCATCGTAGTGACAGTCACAACAACACCATCGTAGTGACAGTCACAACAACACCATCATAGTGACAGTCACAACAATACCATCGTAGTGACAGTCACAACAACACCATCATAGTGACAGTCACAACAACACCATCATAGTGACAGTCACAACAACACCATCGTAGTGACAGTCACAACAACACCATCGTAGTGACAGTCACAACAACACCATCATAGTGACAGTCACAACAACACCATCATAGTGACAGTCACAACAACACCATCATAGTGACAGTCACAACAACACCATCGTAGTGACAGTCATAGTGACAGTCACAACAACACCATCATAGTGACAGTCACAACAACACCATCATAGTGACAGTCACAACAACACCATCATAGTGACAGTCACAACAACACCATCGTAGTGACAGTCACAACAACACCATCATAGTGACAGTCACAACAACACCATCATAGTGACAGTCACAACAACACCATCATAGTGACAGTCACAACAACACCATCATAGTGACAGTCACAACAACACCATCATAGTGACAGTCACAACAACACCATCATAGTGACAGTCACAACAACACCATCGTAGTGACAGTCACAACAACACCATCATAGTGACAGTCACAACAACACCATCATAGTGACAGTCACAACAACACCATCATAGTGACAGTCACAACAACACCATCATAGTGACAGTCACAACAACACCATCGTAGTGACAGTCACAACAACACCATCATAGTGACAGTCACAACACCATCATAGTGACAGTCACAACAACACCATCATAGTGACAGTCACAACAACACCATGATAGTGACAGTCACAACAACACCATCATAGTGACAGTCACAACAACACCATCGTAGTGACAGTCACAACAACACCATCGTAGTGACAGTCACAACAACACCATCATAGTGACAGTCACAACAACACCATCGTAGTGACAGTCACAACAACACCATCATAGTGACAGTCACAACACCATCATAGTGACAGTCACAACAACACCATCATAGTGACAGTCACAACAACACCATCATAGTGACAGTCACAACAACACCATCGTAGTGACAGTCACAACAACACCATCGTAGTGACAGTCACAACAACACCATCATAGTGACAGTCACAACAACACCATCGTAGTGACAGTCACAACAACACCATCATAGTGACAGTCACAACACCATCATAGTGACAGTCACAACAACACCATCATAGTGACAGTCACAACAACACCATCATAGTGACAGTCACAACAACACCATCGTAGTGACAGTCACAACAACACCATCGTAGTGACAGTCACAACAACACCATCATAGTGACAGTCACAACAACACCATCATAGTGACAGTCACAACAACACCATCGTAGTGACAGTCACAACAACACCATCGTAGTGACAGTCACAACAACACCATCATAGTGACAGTCACAACACCACCATCGTAGTGACAGTCACAACAACACCATCATAGTGACAGTCACAACACCATCATAGTGACAGTCACAACAACACCATCATAGTGACAGTCACAACAACACCATCATAGTGACAGTCACAACAACACCATCATAGTGACAGTCACAACAACACCATCATAGTGACAGTCACAACAACACCATCGTAGTGACAGTCACAACAACACCATCATAGTGACAGTCACAACAACACCATCATAGTGACAGTCACAACAACACCATCGTAGTGACAGTCACAACAACACCATCATAGTGACAGTCACAACAACACCATCATAGTGACAGTCACAACAACACCATCGTAGTGACAGTCACAACAACACCATCATAGTGACAGTCACAACAACACCATCATAGTGACAGTCACAACAACTTTGATCTAAAACTCAATAAATATTTTGAGTTCTAGACCATTTTTATGAAATTTATAAAAGAACAAAAAAAAAGGTAAAGTGGAAAAGTGTTCCAGTATAAATTTTCCTGATTTATTTTTTCAAAGTAAATAAAAAATGGCGTTGTAGAGGATCCTCTTCCATTATCACGTTATCTTATTTATCTTCCATTATCACGTTATCTTATTTATCTTCCATTATCACGTTATCTTATTTATCTTCCATTATCACGTTATCTTAATCCTCTTCCATTATCACGTTATCTTATTTATCTTCCATTATCACGTTACCTTAATCCTCTTCCATTATCACGTTATCTTATTTATCTTCCGTTATCACGTTATCTTATTTATCTTCCATTATCACGTTATCTTATTTATCTTCCATTATCACGTTATCTTATTTATCTTCCATTATCACGTTATCTTATTTATCTTCCATTATCACGTTATCTTATTTATCTTCCATTATCACGTTACCTTAATCCTCTTCCATTATCACGTTAACTTATTTATCTTCCATTATCACGTTATCTTATTTATCTTCCATTATCACGTTATCTTATTTATCTTCCATTATCACGTTATCTTATTTATCTTCCATTATCACGTTACCTTAATCCTCTTCCATTATCACGTTATCTTATTTATCTTCCATTATCACGTTATCTTATTTATCTTCCATTATCACGTTACCTTAATCCTCTTCCATTATCACGTTATCTTATTTATCTTCCATTATCACGTTATCTTATTTATCTTCCATTATCACGTTATCTTATTTATCTTCCATTATCACGTTACCTTAATCCTCTTCCATTATCACGTTAACTTATTTATCTTCCATTATCACGTTATCTTATTTATCTTCCATTATCACGTTATCTTATTTATCTTCCATTATCACGTTATCTTATTTATCTTCCATCATCACGTTACCTTAATCCTCTTCCATTATCACGTTATCTTATTTATCTTCCATTTTCACGTTATCTTATTTATCTTCCATTATCACGTTATCTTATTTATCTTCCATTATCACGTTATCTTATTTATCTTCCATTATCACGTTATCTTATTTATCTTCCATTATCACGTTATCTTATTTATCTTCCATTATCACGTTATCTTAATCCTCTTCCATTATCACGTTATCTTATTTATCTTCCATTACCACGTTATCTTATTTATCTTCCATTATCACGTTATCTTATTTATCTTCCATTATCACGTTATCTTAATCCTCTTCCATTATCACGTTATCTTATATATCTTCCATTATCACGTTATCTTATTTATCTTCCATTATCACGTTATCTTAATCCTCTTCCATTATCACGTTATCTTATTTATCTTTCATTATCACGTTATCTTAAACCTCTTCCATTATCACGTTATCTTATTTATCTTCCATTATCACGTTATCTTAATCCTCTTCCATTATCACGTTATCTTAATCCTCTTCCATTATCACGTTATCTTAATCCTCTTCCATTATCACGTTATCTTATTTATCTTCCATTATCACGTTATCTTAATCCTCTTCCATTATCACGTTATCTTAATCCTCTTCCATTATCACGTTATCTTATTTATCTTCCGTTATCACGTTATCTTATTTATCTTCCATTATCACGTTATCTTAATCCTCTTCCATTATCACGTTATCTTATTTATCTTCAATTATCAGGTTATCTTAATCCTCTTCCATTATCACGTTATCTTAATTATCTTCCATTATCACGTTATCTTAATCCTCTTCCATTATCACGTTATCTTAATCCTCTTCCATTATCACGTTATCTCATTTATCTTCCATTATCACGTTATCTTAATCCTCTTCAATTATCACGTTATCTTAATCCTCTTCCATTATCACGTTATCTTATTTATCTTCCATTATCACGTTATCTTAATCCTCTTCCATTATCACGTTATCTTAATTATCTTCCATTATCACGTTATCTTAATCCTCTTCCATTATCACGTTACCTTATTTATCTTCCATTATCACGTTATCTTATTTATCTTACATTATCAGGTTATCTTAATCCTCTTCCATTATCACGTTATCTTATTTATCTTCCATTATCACGTTATCTTAATCCTCTTCCATTATCACGTTATCTTAATCCTCTTCCATTATCACGTTATCTTATTTATCTTCCATTATCACGTTATCTTAATCCTCTTCCATTATCACGTTATCTTAATTCTCTTCCATTATCACGTTATCTTAATTATCTTCCATTATCACGTTATCTTATTTATCTTCCATTATCTCGTTATCTTAATCCTCTTCTATTATCACGTTATCTTATTTATCTTCCATTATCACGTTATCTTAATCCTCTTCCATTATCACGTTATCTTAATCCTCTTCCATTAT
The DNA here is from genome assembly GCF_038502225.1 of Cherax quadricarinatus. NCBI lineage: Eukaryota > Metazoa > Arthropoda > Malacostraca > Decapoda > Parastacidae > Cherax > Cherax quadricarinatus. The sequence goes on from NW_027199064.1 coordinate 28,327, forward strand.
CACGTTATCTTATTTATCTTCCATTATCACGTTATCTTAATCCTCTTCCATTATCACGTTATCTTATTTATCTTCCATTATCACGTTATCTTATTTATCTTCCATTATCACGTTATCTTATTTATCTTCCATTATCACGTTATCTTAATCCTCTTCCATTATCACGTTATCTTATTTATCTTCCATTATCACGTTATCTTATTTATCTTCCATTATCACGTTATCTTATTTATCCTCCATTATCACGTTATCTTATTTATCTTCCATTATCACGTTATCTTATTTATCTTCCATTATCACGTTATCTTAATCCTCTTCCATTATCACGTTATCTTATTTATCTTCCATTATCACGTTATCTTATTTATCTTCCATTATCACGTTATCTTAATCCTCTTCCATTATCACGTTATCTTATTTATCTTCCATTATCACGTTATCTTATTTATCTTCCATTATCACGTTATCTTATTTATCTCCCATTATCACGTTATCTTATTTATCTTCCATTATCACGTTATCTTATTTATCTTCCATTATCACGTTATCTAATCCTCTTCCATTATCACGTTATCTTATTTATCTTCCATTATCACGTTATCTTATTTATCTTCCATTATCACGTTATCTTATTTATCTTCCATTATCACGTTATCTTATTTATCTTCCATTATCACGTTATCTTAATCCTCTTCCATTATCACGTTATCTTATTTATCTTTCATTATCACGTTATCTTAAACCTCTTCCATTATCACGTTATCTTATTTATCTTCCATTATCACGTTATCTTAATCCTCTTCCATTATCACGTTATCTTAATCCTCTTCCATTATCACGTTATCTTAATCCTCTTCCATTATCACGTTATCTTATTTATCTTCCATTATCACGTTATCTTAATCCTCTTCCATTATCACGTTATCTTATTTATCTTCCATTATCACGTTATCTTAATCCTCTTCCATTATCACGTTATCTTATTTATCTTCCATTATCACGTTATCTTAATCCTCTTCCATTATCACGTTATCTTATTTATCTTCCATTATCACGTTATCTTAATCCTCTTCCATTATCACGTTATCTTAATCCTCTTCCATTATCACGTTATCTTATTTATCTTCCGTTATCACGTTATCTTATTTATCTTCCATTATCACGTTATCTTAATCCTCTTCCATTATCACGTTATCTTATTTATCTTCCATTATCACGTTATCTTAATCCTCTTCCATTATCACGTTATCTTAATCCTCTTCCATTATCACGTTATCTTATTTATCTTCCATTATCACGTTATCTTAATCCTCTTCCATTATCACGTTATCTTAATTATCTCCCATTATCACGTTATCTTAATCCTCTTCCATTATCACGTTATCTTATTTATCTTACATTATCAGGTTATCTTAATCCTCTTCCATTATCAGGTTATCTTATTTATCTTCCATTATCACGTTATCTTAATCCTCTTCCATTATGACGCTATCTTAATCCTCTTCCATTATCACGTTATCTTATTTATCTTCCATTATCACGTTATCTTAATCCTCTTCCATTATGACGCTATCTTAATCCTCTTCCATTATCACGTTATCTTATTTATCTTCCATTATCACGTTATCTTAATCCTCTTCCATTATCACGTTATCTTATTTATCTTCCATTATCACGTTATCTTATTTATCTTCCATTATCACGTTATCTTATTTATCTTCCATTATCACGTTATCTTAATCCTCTTCCATTATCACGTTATCTTATTTATCTTCCATTATCACGTTATCTTATTTATCTTCCATTATCACGTTATCTTAATCCTCTTCCATTATCACGTTATCTTATTTATCTTCCATTATCACGTTATCTTAATCCTCTTCCATTATCACGTTATCTTATTTATCTTCCATTATCACGTTATCTTATTTATCTTCCATTATCACGTTATCTTATTTATCTTCCATTATCACGTTATCTTATTTATCTTCCATTATCACGTTATCTTATTTATCTTCCATTATCACGTTATCTTAATCCTCTTCCATTATCACGTTATCTTATTTATCTTCCATTATCACGTTATCTTAATCCTCTTCCATTATCACGTTATCTTATTTATCTTTCATTATCACGTTATCTTAAACCTCTTCCATTATCACGTTATCTTATTTATCTTCCATTATCACGTTATCTTAATCCTCTTCCATTATCACGTTATCTTAATCCTCTTCCATTATCACGTTATCTTAATCCTCTTCCATTATCACGTTATCTTATTTATCTTCCATTATCACGTTATCTTAATCCTCTTCCATTATCACGTTATCTTATTTATCTTCCATTATCACGTTATCTTAATCCTCTTCCATTATCACGTTATCTTATTTATCTTCCATTATCACGTTATCTTAATCTCTTCCATTATCACGTTATCTTATTTATCTTCCATTATCACGTTATCTTAATCCTCTTCCATTATCACGTTATCTTATTTATCTTCCATTATCACGTTATCTTAATCCTCTTCCATTATCACGTTATCTTAATCCTCTTCTTCCATTATCACGTTATCTTATTTATCTTCCATTATCACGTTATCTTAATCACGTTATCTTATTTATCTTCCATTATCACGTTATCTTAATCCTCTTCCATTATTATCTTATTTATCTTCCATTATCACGTTATCTTAATCCTCTTCCATTATCACGTTATCTTAATCAGGTTATCTCTTCCATTATCACGTTATCTTATTTATCTTCCATTATCACGTTATCTTAATCCTCTTCCATTATCACGTTATCTTATTTATCTTCCATTATCACGTTATCTTAATCCTCTTCCATTATCACGTTATCTTATTTATCTTACATTATCAGGTTATCTTAATCCTCTTCCATTATCAGGTTATCTTATTTATCTTCCATTATCACGTTATCTTAATCCTCTTCCATTATCACGCTATCTTAATCCTCTTCCATTATCACGTTATCTTAATTCTCTTCCATTATCACGTTATCTTAATTCTCTTCCATTATCACGTTATCTTATTTATCTTCCATTATCACGTTATCTTAATCCTCTTCCATTATCACGTTATCTTAATCCTCTTTCATTATCACGTTATCTTATTTATCTTCCATTATCACGTTATCTTAATCCTCTTCCATTATCACGTTATCTTAATTCTCTTCCATTATCACGTTATCTTAATTCTCTTCCATTATCACGTTATCTTATTTATCTTCCATTATCACGTTATCTTAATTATCTTCCATTATCACGTTATCTTAATTCTCTTCCATTATCACGTTATCTTAATCCTATTCCATTATCACGTTTTCTTAATTCTCTTCCATTATCACGTTATCTTATTTATCTTCCATTATCACGTTATCTTAATTATCTTCCATTATCACGTTATTTATCTTCCATTATCACGTTATCTTATCTTCCATTATCACGTTATCTTATCTTCCATTATCACGTTATCTTAATTATCTTCCATTATCACGCTGCTATCTTAGTTATCTTCCATTATCACGCTGCTATCTTAGTTATCTTCCATTATCACGCTGCTATCTTAGTTATCTTCCATTATCACGCTGCTATCTTAATTATCTTCCATTATCACGTTACTATCTCAACTTTCTATATCTCTAACCTTCAATTTCTTCTTTGTCACCATTCACTAAATCGTAAATAACACGACTACACACAAACCACGGAACGGGCGGGGATCGAACCCTTGGCGAGTGATATACCTTTGATTAGTTCCGAGTCTCTTTCTACTCCCGGAGCCCGGCCATGGGCCAGGCTCGTCTGGTGCTAGCCTGGTCAACCAGGTTGTTGCTGCTGGTAGCCCGCTACCCCACATATCCATCCCAGCCTGGTTGATCCGAGTCGTAAAACTCCAGGCCAGTGTGTAAGCCAGCCAAGGGTTCAATCCTCACCCGTTCCCTGTCTTCTTTTTTATTTCCTTTTACATATTAAAGTAAAAAAAAGGGGGGGGAGGAGAGTTACCAGCCTCTTGCTGAGGACATCACAGTGTCGTGAACGAGCCTCTTGCTGAGGACATCACAGTGTCGTGAACGAGCCTCTTGCTGAGGACATCACAGTGTCGTGAACGAGCCTCTTGCTGAGGACATCACAGTGTCGTGAACGAGCCTCTTGCTGAGGACATCACAGTGTCGTGAACGAGCCTCTTGCTGAGGACATCACAGTGTCGTGAACGAGCCTCTTGCTGAGGACATCACAGTGTCGTGAACGAGCCTCTTGCTGAGGACATCACAGTGTCGTGAACGAGCCTCTTGCTGAGGACATCACAGTGTCGTGAACGAGCCTCTTGCTGAGGACATCACAGTGTCGTGAACGAGCCTCTTGCTGAGGACATCACAGTGTCGTGAACGAGCCTCTTGCTGAGGACATCACAGTGTCGTGAACGAGCCTCTTGCTGAGGACATCACAGTGTCGTGAACGAGCCTCTTGCTGAGGACATCACAGTGTCGTGAACGAGCCTCTTGCTGAGGACATCACAGTGTCGTGAACGAGCCTCTTGCTGAGGACATCACAGTGTCGTGAACGAGCCTCTTGCTGAGGACATCACAGTGTCGTGAACGAGCCTCTTGCTGAGGACATCACAGTGTCGTGAACGAGCCTCTTGCTGAGGACATCACAGTGTCGTGAACGAGCCTCTTGCTGAGGACATCACAGTGTCGTGAACGAGCCTCTTGCTGAGGACATCACAGTGTCGTGAACGAGCCTCTTGCTGAGGACATCACAGTGTCGTGAACGAGCCTCTTGCTGAGGACATCACAGTGTCGTGAACGAGCCTCTTGCTGAGGACATCACAGTGTCGTGAACGAGCCTCTTGCTGAGGACATCACAGTGTCGTGAACGAGCCTCTTGCTGAGGACATCACAGTGTCGTGAACGAGCCTCTTGCTGAGGACATCACAGTGTCGTGAACGACACAGCGCTGACGGCAGCACTCTTAAAAAGTTTTTTTTTTACATTCCTAATCAGCCTGACTGGTGCTGACGCTGGACTCTGTGTTGCTGCTGCTACCACCAACAGCCTGACTGACCATCAGGTCTGGTCTCTGACCGGGTTTCGGGGACAGTAACTTTCAGAACGTTCAAACAGGTAGGAAAATACTGACATTGTTCCTGAACCAACAAAAAAATGCTATTCAATTTACTCTCTCAATTTTATATATATATATATATATATATATATATATATATATATATATATATATATATATATATATATATATATATATATATAATATATATATATCCCGAGGGCTGAGGAAGGGTTGCTGAGGTGGTTCGGACATGTAGAGAAGATGGAACAAAATAGAATGACATCGAGTGTGTATAAATCTATAGCGGAGGGAAGGCGGGGTAGAGGTCGGCCTAGGAAAGGTTGAAGGGAGGGGGTAAAGGAGATTTTGTGTGCGAGGGGCTTGGACTTCCAGCATGTGTATGCGTGTTAGATAGGAGCGAATGGAAACAAATGGTTTTTAGGACTTGACGTGCTGTTGGAGTGTGAGCAAGGTAACATTTATGAAGGGATTCAGGGAAACCGGCAGGCCGGACTTGAGTCCTGGAGATGGGAAGTACAGTGTCTGCAATCTGAAGGAGGGGTGTTAATGTTGCAGTTTTATAACTGTAGTGTAGGCGCACCTCTGGCAAGACAGTGATGGAGTGAATGATGATGTAAGTTTTTCTTTTTCGGGTCACCCTGACTTGGTGGGAGACGGCCGATGTGTTAACTATATATTATATATAAATATATGACAAATTAGTTTGCAAATTATTAAGCCTTAACAACACACTTGGCTCATTCAGGCCGCAGCTCCCTTGTACACCCTTCTATAACCCTTAAACAGGGGTTAAGTAACCGCTCAGTGTATATATACACTCTGATGGTATATACTCTCGGGGTATATACTCTCAGTAGTGACAATTTAGTCAACGCGCTGTCTAAATCAGACTGGTTTCCCCGATCTGATGTCTTTATCTTGCCTTGAACGAAGCCGTCAACACTAAACAACATTCTAGGCGGGAGGGCACAAGTGGTGTCAACACTACCACCACTGTCATTATTCTTCTCTTTAAAATGCCCATTACACAGTCGTCTGTTCATCCTATCATTACTTACAGTGATAACATTAATTAGCAATGAGCTAATGGGTGTTATGAGAGGTGAAGTACCTTGATGCTGGTAGAGGGTACTACAACTACTGTGTGTTATGAGAGGTGTGGTACCTTGATGCTGGTAGAGGGTACCACAACTACTGTGTGTTATGAGAGGTGTGGTATCTTGATGCTGGTAGAGGGTACTACAACTACTGTGTGTTATGAGAGGTATGGTACCTTGATGCTGGTAGAGGGTACTACAACTACTGTGTGTTATGAGAGGTGTGGTATCTTGATGCTGGTACAGTGTTCTACAACCAGGTACGACACTACTCAGGGACGCTGATAAACATGGACATACTGAGTGGGATACATAAGGAGGGAACACAAACGGAACATAATGTACCAGGACCCAGACATTTAAAGGAATTCTTTCAGTAATAGGGCAGTGAATGATGGAAAATTTTAGGCAGGACTACAGTGTAGGCCTGCTTAATACATGAATTAAAAAGCACATACAACAGTG
>NW_027199065.1:0-36219 GCF_038502225.1 Cherax quadricarinatus
CAGGGAAATCCGTCCAGAACAAAGAAATATGAGAAGGAAACCCGTCGAGAACAATGAAATATGATAGGGAAACCCGTTCAATACAATGAAATATGACAGGGAAACCCGTCCAGAACAATGAAATATGAGAAGGAAACCCGTCGAGAACAATGAAATATGACAGGGAAACCCGTCCAGAACAATGAAATATGAGAAGGAAACCCGTCCACAACAATGAAATATGACAGGGAAACCTGTCCAGAACCATGAAATATGAGAGGGAAACCTGTCCAGAATTATGAAATATGACAGAGAAACCCGTCAAAAACGATGAAACATGACAGGGAAGTCCGTCCAGAACAATGAAATATGACAGGAAAAACCGTCCAGAACAATGAAATGTGAGAGGGACACCCGTCGAGAACAATGAAATATGACAGGGACTTCCCTCCAGAAAAGTGAAATATGACAGGGAAATCTGTCCAGAACGATGAAATATGACACGGAAATCCTTCCAGAACAACGAAATATGACACGGAAACCTGTCCAGAACAATGAAATATGACAAGGAAATCCGTCAACAACAATGAAATATGACAGGGAAACCCGTCCGGAATGATGAAATATGACAGGGAAATGTGTCAAGAACAATGACATACGACAAGGAAACCCGTCCAGAAGAATGAAATATGACAGGGAAACCCGTCCATAAGGATGAAATTCGACACTAAAACCCGTCCAGAACGATGAAATATGACAGGGAAACACGTCCAGAACAACGAAATATGACAGAGAAATCCTTCCTGAACAATGAAATATGACAGGGAAATCTGTACAGAACAACGAAATATGACAGGAAAACCTGTCCAGAACAATGAAATATGACAGGGAAACCCGTCCAGAGCCATGAAGTATGACAGGAAAACCCGTCCAGAACAATGAAATGTGACAGGGAAACCCCTCCAGAACAATGAAATACGACAGGGATATCTGTCCAGAACATTGAAATATGACAGGGAAACCCGTCCAGAACAATGAAATGTGACAGGGAAACCCCTCCAGAACAATGAAATACGACAGGGATATCTGTCCAGAACATTGAAATATGACAGGAAAACCCGTCCAGAACAATGCAATATGAGAGGGAAACCTCTCCACAGCAGTGAAATATGAGAAGGAAACCCGTCCAGAAGAATGAAATGTGTCAGGGAAACCCGTCCAGAACAATGAAATATGAGAAGCAAACTCGTCAAGAACAATGAAATATGACAGGGAAACCGTCCACAACAATGAAATATGACAGGAAAACCCGTGCAGAACAATGAAATATGAGAAGGGAACTCGTCAAGAACAATGAAATATGACAGGGAAACCCGTCCAGAACAATGAAATATGACAGGGAAACCCGTCCAGAACAATGAAATATGACAGGGAAACCCGTCCAGAACGATGAAATACGACAGGGAAATCCGTCCAGAACAATGAAATATGACAGGGAAATCCGTCCAGAACGATGAAATACGACAGGGAAACCCGTCCAGAACAATGAAATATGACAGGGAAACCTGTCCAGAACATTGAAATATGACAGGGAAACCCGTCCATAAGGATGAAATACGACACTAAAACCTGTCCAGAACAACAAAATATGAAAGGAAAACCCGTCCAGAACAATGAAATGTGACAGGGTAACCCCTCAAGAAAAATGAAATATGACAGGGAAACCCGTTCAGAACAATGAAATAATACAGGGATATCTGTCCAGAATATTGAAATATGACAGTGAAACCTGTCCAGAATTATGAAATATGACAGGGAAACCGGTCCAGAACAGTGAAAAATGACAGGGAAACCCGTCCAAAACGATGAAATATGACAGGAAAACCCGTCCTGTACAATTAAGTTTGGCAGGAAAACCCGTCCAGAACAATGAAATATGACAGGGAAACCTATCCAGAACAATGACATATGACAGGGAAACACGTCCAGAACAATGAAATATGACAGGGAAAACCGTCAAGAACAATGAAATATGACAGGAAAACCCGTCCAGAATGATGAAATATGACAGAGAAATCTGTCCAGAACAATGACATATGACAGGGAAACACGTCCAGAACAATGACATATGACAGGGAAACCCGTCCTGTACAATTAAATATGACAGGGAAACCCGTCCAGAACGATGAAATACAGCAGGGAAATCTGTCCAAAACAATGAAATATGACAGGGAAACACGTCCAGAACAATGAAATATGACAGGGAAACCCGTCCAGAACAATGAAATATGACAGGGAAACCTGTCCAGAACAATGAAATATGACAGGGAAATCCGTCCTGTACAATTAAATATGACAGGGAAACCCGACAGAACAATGAAATATGACAGGGAAACCCGTCTAAAACAATGAAATATGAAAGGGAAACTCGACCCATACAATTAAATATGACAGGGAAACCCATCCGGAACAATGAAATATGACAGGAAAACCCGTCCGGAATGATGAAATATGACAGAGAAATCTGTCCAGAACATTGAAATATGACAGGGAAACCCGTCCAGAACAATGAAATATGACAGGGAAACCCTTCCAGAACATTGAAATATGACAGGGAAATCCGTCCAAAACAAAAAAATATGACAGGGAAACCCGTTCAGAACAATGAAAGATGAGAGGGAAATCCGTCCAGAACAATGAAATATGACAGGGAAATCCTTCCAGAAAATGAAATATGTCAGGGAAACCCGTCCAGAACAACGAAATATTACAGGGAAACCTGTCAGGAAAAACGAAATATGACAGGGAAACCCGTCCAGAACAATGAAATATGACAGGGAAACCCGTCCAGAGCAATGAAATATGACAGGGAAACCTGTCAAGAACAATGAAATATGAGAAGGAAACCCGTCCAGAACAATGAAATATGGCCGGGAAACCCAGCCAGAACAATGAAATATGACAGGGAAACCAGTCCAGAACAATGAAATATGACAGGGAAACCAGTCCAGAACAATGAAATATGACAGGGAAACCCGTCCAGAACAATGAAATATGACAGGGAAACCCGTCCAGAACGATAAAATATGACAGGGAAACCCGTCCAGAACAATGAAATATGACAGGGAAACCCGTCCAGAACAATGAAATATGACAGGGAAACCCGTCCAGAACAATGAAATATGACAGGGAAACCCGTCCAGAACAATGAAATATGACATGGATACCCGTCCAGAACAATGAAATATGACAGGGAAACCTGTCCAGAACAATGAAATATGACATTGAAACCCGTCCAGAACAATGAAATATGGCATTGAAACCCGTCCAGAACAATGAAATATGACAGGAAAACCCGTCCAGAACAACGAAATATGACAAGGAAACCCGTCCAGAACAATATAATATGACAGGGAAACCCGTCCAGAACAATAAAATATGACAGGGAAACCCGTCCAGAACAATGAAATATGACAGGGAAACCCGTCCAGAACAATGAAATATGACAAAAAAACCCGTCCAGAACAATGAAATATGACAGGGAAACCCGTCCAAAACAAAGAAATATGACAGGGAAGCCCTTCCAGAACAATGAAATATGACAGGGAAACCCGTCCAGAACAATGAAATATGACAGGGAAACCAGTCCAGAACAATGAAATATGACAGGGAAACCCGTCCAGAACGTTGAAATATGACAGGGAAACCCGTCCAGAACAATGAAATATGACAGGGAAACCCGTCCAGAACAATGAAATATGACAGGGAGAACCGTCCAGAACAATGAAATATGACAGGGAAACCCGTCCAGAACAATGAAATATGACAGGGAAGCTCGTCAAAAACAATGAAATATGACAGGGAAACCCGTCCATAACAATGAAATATGACAGGGAAACCCGTCCAGAACAATGAAATATAACAGGGAAACCGGTCCAGAACATTGAAATAAGACAGGGAAACACGTCCAGAACAATGAAATATGACAGGGAAACCCGTCCAGAACAATGAAAAATGATAGGGAAACACGTCCAGAACAATGAAATATGACAGGGAAACCCGTCCAGAACAATGAAAAATGATAGGGAAACACGTCCAGAACAATGAAATATGACAGGGAAACCCGTCCAGAACAATGAAATAAGACAGGGAAACCCGTCAAGAACAATGAAATATGACAGGGAAACCCGTCCAGAACAATGAAATATGACAGGGAAACCCGTCCAGAACAATGAAATATGACAGGGAAACCTGTCCAGAACAATGAAATATGACAGGGAAACCTGTCTAGAACAATGAAATATGACATGGAAACCCGTCCAGAACAATGAAATATGACAGGGAAACCCGTACAGAACAATGAAATATGACAGGGAAATCCGTCCAGAACAATGAAATATGACAGGGAAACCCGTCCAGAACAATGAAATATGACACGGAAACCCGTCCAGAACAATGAAATATGACAGGGAAACCCGTCCAGAACAATGAAATATGACAGGGAAACCCGTCCAGAACAATGAAATATGACAAGGAAACCCGTCCAGAACAATGAAATATGACAGGGAAATCCGTCCAGAACAATGAAATATGACAGGGAAACCCGTCCAGAACAATGAAATATGACAGGGAAACCTTTCGAGAACAATGAAATATGACAGGGAAACCCGTCCAGAACAATGAAATATGACAGGGAAACCCGTCCAGAACAATGAAATATGACAGGGAAACCCGTCCAGAACAATGAAATATGACAGGGAAACCCGTCCAGAACAATGAAATATGACAGGGAAACCCGTCCAGAACAATGAAATATGACAGGGAAACCCGTCCAGAACAATGAAATATGACAGGGAAACCCGTCCAGAACAATGAAATATGAGAGGGAAACCCATCCAGAACAATGAAATATGACAGGGAAACCCGTCCAGAACAATGAAATATGAGAGGGAAACCCGTCCAGAACAATGAAATATGACAGGGAAACCCGTCCAAAACAATGAAATATGACAGGGAAACCCGTCCAGAACAATGAAATATGACAGGGAAACCCGTCCAGAACAACGAAATATGACAGGGAAACCCGTCCAGAACAATGAAATATGACAGGGAAACCCGTCCAGAACAATGAAATATGACAGGGAAACCCGTCCAGAACAATGAAATATGACAGGGAAACCCGTCCAGAACAATGAAATATGAGAGGGAAACCCGTCCAGAACAATGAAATATGACAGGGAAACCCGTCCAGAACAATGAAATATGACAGGGAAATCCGTCCAGAACATTGAAATATGACAGGGAAACCCGTCCAGAACAATGAAATATGACAGGGAAACCCGTCCAGAACAATGAAATATGAGAGGGAAACCGTCCAGAACAATGAAATATGACAGGGAAACCCGTCCAAAACAATGAAATATGACAGGGAAACCCGTCCAGAACAATGAAATATGACAGGGAAACCCGTCCAGAACAATGAAATATGACAGGGAAACCCGTCCAGAACAATGAAATATGACAGGGAAACCCGTCCAGAACAATGAAATATGACAGGGAAACCCGTCCAGAACAATGAAAAATGACAGGGAAACCCGTCCAGAACAATGAAATATGACAGGGAAACCCGTCCAGAACAATGAAATATGAGAGTGAAACCCGTCCAGAACAATGAAATATGACAGGGAAACCCGTCCAGAACAATGAAATATGACAGGGAAACCCGTCCAGAACAATGAAATATGACAGGGAAACCTGTCCAGAACAAAGAAATATGACAGGGAAACCCGTCCAGAACAATGAAATATGACAGGGAAACCGGTCCAGAACATTGAAATATGACAGGGAAACCCGTCCAGAGCAAAGAAATATGACGGAAACCGGTCCAGAACAATGAAATAAGACAGGGAAACCCGTCCAGAACAATGAGATATGAGAGGGAAACGCGTCCAGAACCATTATATATGACAGGGAAACCTGTCCAGAACAATGAAATATGACAGGGAAACCCGACCAGAACAATCAAATATGAGAGGAAAACCCGTCCATAACAATGAAATATGAGAAGGAAACCCGTCCAGAACAATGAACTATGAAGGAAACCCGTCCAGAACAATGAAATATGACAGGGAAACCTGTCCAGAACAATGAAATATGAAATGGAAACCCCGTCCAGAACAATGAAATATGACAGGGAAACCCGTCCAGAACAATGAAATATGACAGGGAAACCCGTCCAGAACAATGAAATATGACAGGGAAACCTGTCCAAAACAATGAAATATGACAGGGAAACCCGTCCAGAACAATGAAATATGACAGGGAAACCCGTCCAGAACAATGAAATATGACAGGGAAACCTGTCCAGAACAATGAAATATGACAGGGAAACCCGTCCAGAACAATGAAATATGACAGGGAAACCCGTCCAGAACAATGAAATATGACAGGGAAACCGTCCAGAACAATGAAATATGACAGGGAAACCCGTCCAGAACAATGAAATATGACAGGAAACCCGTCCAGAACAATGAAATATGACAGGGAAACCCGTCCAGAACAATGAAATATGACAGGGAAACCAGTCCAGAACAATGAAATATGACAGGGAAACCCGTCCAGAACAATGAAATATGACAGGGAAACCCGTCCAGAGCAATGAAATATGACAAGGAAACCCGTTCAGAACAATGAAATATGACAGGGAAACCCCTCCAGAACAATGAAATATGACAGGGAAACCCGTCCAGAACAATGAAATGTGACAGGGAAACCAGTCAAGAACAATGAAATATGACAGGGAAACCCGTCCAGAACAATGAAATATGACAAGGAAATCCGTCCAAAACAATGAAATATTACAGTGAAACCCGTCCATGACAATGAAACATGAAAGGGAAACCCGTCCATGACAATGAAATATGACAGGGAAACCGGTCCAGAACAATGAAATATGACAGGACACCCGTCCAGAACAATGAAATATGACAGGGAAACCCGTCCAGAACAATGAAATATGACAGGGAAACCCGTCCAGAACAATGAAATATGACAGGGAAATCCGTCCAGAACAATGAAATATGACAGAAAAACCCGTCCAGAACAACGAAATATGAGAAGGAAACCCGTCCAGAACAATGAAATATGACAGGGAAACCAGTCCAGAACAAAGAAATATGACATGGAAACCTGTCCAGAACACTGAAATGTGACAGGGAAACCAGTCAAGAACAATGAAATATGAGAAGGAAACCAGACCAGAACAATGAAGTATGAGAGGGAAACCCGTCCAGAACAATGAAATATGACAGGGAAACCTGTCCAGAACACTGAAATGTGACAGGGAAACCCGTCCAGAACAATGAAATATGACAGGGAAACCCGTCCAGAACAGTGAAATATGACAGGGAAACCCGTCCAGAACAATGAAATATGACAGGGAAACCCGTCCAGAACAATGAAATATGACAGGGAAATCCGTCCAAAACCATGAAATATGACAGGGAAACCCGTCCAGAACAAGGAAATATGAGAAGGAAACACGTCCAGAACAATGAAATATGACAGGGAAACCAGTCCAGAACAATGAAATATGACAGGGAAACCCGTCCAGAACAATGAAATATGACAGGGAAACCGTCAAGAACAATGAAATATGACAAGGAAACCCGTCCAGAACAATGAAATGTGAAAGAGAAACATGTCCAGAAGAATGAAATATAACAGGGAAACATGTCCAGAACAATGAAATATGAGAGGTAAACCCGTCCAGAAGAAAGAAATATGAGAAGGAAACCCGTCCAGAATTATGAAATATGACAGGGAAACCCGTCCAGAACAATGAAATACGACAAGGAAACCCGTCCAGAACAATGAAATATGACAAGGAAACCCGTCCAGAACAATGAAATGTGACAGGGAAACCCGTCCAGAACAATGAAATATTAAAGGGAAACCCGTCCAGAACATTGAAATATCACAGGGAAACCTGTCAAGAACAATGAAATGTGACAGGGAAACCCGTCCAGAACTATGAAATATAACACGGAAACCCGTCCAGAACGATGAAATATGACAGGGAAACCCGTCCACAACAATGAAATATGACAGGAAACCCCACCAGAACCTGTTAGAGGGAAACCCGGAACAATAAAATATGACAGGGAAACCAATGTGAGAAGGACGTTGAAATATGACGGGAAAGTCAAGAACAATGATAACCCGTCCATGACAATGAAATATGAGAGGGAAAAATGTCCAGAACATTGAAATAAGACAAGGAAACCAGTCCAGAACAATGAAATATGACAGGGAAACCAGTCCAGAACAATGAAATATGACAGGGAAACCCATCCAGAACAACGAAATATAAGAGTGAAACCCGTCCAGAACAATGAAATATGACAGGGAAACCCATCCAGAACAACGAAATATGACAGGGAAAACCGTCCAGAACGATGAAATATGGCAGTGAAACCCGTCCAGAACAATAAAATATTACAATGAAAGCCGTCCAGAACAATGAATATGATATGGAAACCCGTCCAGAACAATGAAATATGACAGGGAAACCCGTCCAGAACAATGAAATATGACAGGGAAACCCGTCAAGAACAATGAAATATGACCGGGAAACCAGTCCAGAACAATCATATATGAAAGGGAATCCCGTCCAGAACGATGAAATATGACAGAAAACCCGTCCAGAACAATGAAATATTGCAGGGAAACCAGTCCAGAAAAATGAAATATGAGAGTGAAATCCGTCCAGAACAATGAAATATGACGGGGAAACCCTTAAAGAACAATGAAATATGAGAAGGAAACCCGTCCAGAACAATGAAATATGACAGGTGAACCTGTCCAGAAAAATGAAATATAACAGGGAAACCCGTCCAGAAAAAGGAAATATGAGAAGAAAACCCGTTAAGAACAATGAAATATGATAGGGAAACCTGTCCAGAACAACGAAATATGACAGGGAAACCCGTCCAGAACAATGAAATATGACAGGGAAACCCGTCCAGAACAATGAAATATGACACGAAAAATCGTTCAGAACAATGAAAAATGACAGGGAAACCCATCAAGAACAATGAAATATGACAGGGAAACCCGTCTAGAGCAATGAAAAATGAGGAGGGAAACCTGTCCAGAACAATGAAATATGACAGGGAAACCCGTCCAGAACAATGAAATATGACAGGGAAACCAGTCCAGAACAATGAAATATGACAGGGAAACCTGTTCAGAACAATGAAATATGACAGGGAAACCTGTTCAGAACAATGAAATATCACAGGGAAACCTGTTCAGAACAATGAAATATGACAGGGAAACCTGTTCAGAACAATGAAATATGACAGGGAAACCCGTCCAGAACAATGAAATATGACAGGCAAACCCGTCCAGAAGAAAGAAATATGACAGGCAAACCCGTCCAGAAGAAAGAAATATGACAGGGAAACCCGTACAGAAAAATAAAATATGACAGAGAAACCTGTCAAGAACGATGAAATATGACAGGGAAACCCGTCCATAAGAATGAAATAGGACAGGGAAACCCGTCCAGAACAATGAAATATGACCGGGAAACCCGTCCATTACGATGAAATATGACAGGGAAATCCTTCCAGAACAATGAAATATGACACGAAAACCCGTTCAGAACAATGAAATATGACAGGGAAACCCGTTCAGAACAATGAAAGATGAGAGGGAAATCCGTCCAGAACAATAAAATATGACAGGGAAATCCGTCCAGAACTATGAAATATGACACGAAAACCCGTCAAGAACTATGAAATATGACAGGAAAACCCGTCCAGAACAATGAAATATGAAAGGGAAACCCGTCCAGAACAATGAAATATCACAGGAAAACCTGTCCAGAACAATGAAATATGACAGGGAAACCTGTCCAGAACTATGAAATATGACAGGGAAACCCTTCCAGAACAACGAAATATGAAAGGGAAACCCGTCCAGAACAATGAAATATCACAGGGAAACCTGTCCAGAACAATGAAATATGACAGGGAAACCCTTCCAGAACAATGAAATATGACAGGGAAACCCGTCCAGAACAATGAAATATGAAAGGGAAACCCGTCCAGAACAATGAAATATCACAGGAAAACCTGTCCAGAACAATGAAATATGAAAAGGAAACCCGACCAGAACAATGAAATATGACAGGGAAAACCGTTCAGAACAATGAAATATGAGAAGAAAACCCGTCCAGAACAATGAAATATGAGAAGGAAAGCCGTCAAGAACAATGAAATATGAGAAGGAAAACCGTCAAGAACAATGAAATATTAAAGGGAAACCCGTCCTGAACAATAAAATATGGCAGGCAAACCCGATCAGAACAATGAAATATGTCAGGAAAACCTGTCCCGAACAATGAAATATGACAGGGAATCCCGTCCAGTTCTTGAAATATGAGAAGGAAACCCGAACAGAACAATGAAATATGAGAAGGAAACGCGTCCATAACAATGAAATATGAGAAGAAAACCCGTCAAGAACAATGAAATATGATATGGAAAACCGTTCAGAACAATGAAATATGACAGGGAAACCCGTCCAGAACAATGAAATATGACAGGGAAACCCGTCCAGAACAATGAAATATGACAGGGAAACCCGTCCAAAACAATGAAATATGACAGGGAAACCTGTCCAGGACGTTGAAATATGACAGGGAAATCCGTCCTGAACAATGAAATATGACAGGGAAACCGGTCCAGAACAATGAAATATGACAGGGAAACCTGTCCAGAACAACGAAATATGACAGAGAAACCCGTCCAGAACAATGAAATATGACAGGGAAACCCGTCCAGAACAATGAAATATGACAGGGAAACCCGTCCAGAACAATGAAATATGACAGGGAAACCCGTCCAGAACAATGAAATATGACAGGGAAACCCGTCCAGAACAATGAAATATGACAGGGAAACCCGTCCAGAACAATGAAATATGACAGGGAAACCCGTCCAGAACAATGAAATATGACAGGGAAACCCGTCCAGAACAATGAAATATGACAGGGAAACCCGTCCAGAACAATGAAATATGAGAGGGAAACCCGTCCAGAACAATGAAATATGACAGGGAAACCCGTCCAGAACAATGAAATATGACAGGGAAACCCGTCCAGAACAATGAAATATGACAAGGAAACCCGTCCAGAACAATGAAATATGACAGGGAAACCCGTCCAGAACAATGAAATATGACAGGGAAACCCGTCCAGAACAATGAAATATGACAGGGAAACCCGTCCAGAACAATGAAATATGACAGGGAAACCTGTCCAGAACAATGAAATATGACAGGGAAACCCTTCCAGAACAATAAAATATGACAGGGAAACCCGTCCACAACAATGATATATAACAGGGAAACCCGTCCAGAACAAAGAAATATGACAGGCAAACCCGTCCAGAAGAAAGAAATATGAAAGGCAAACCCGTCCAGAAGAAAGAAATATGACAGGGAAACCCGTACAGAAAAATAAAATATGACAGAGAAACCTGTCAAGAACGATGAAATATGACAGGGAAACCCGTCCATAAGAATGAAATAGGACAGGGAAACCCGTCCAGAACAATGAAATATGACACAGAAACCCGTCCAGCACAATGAAATATGACAGGGCAAACGGTCAAGAACAATGAAATATGAGAGGGAAACCTGTCCGGAACAACGAAATATGACAGGGAAACCCGTACAGAACAATGAAATATGACAGGGAAACCCTACAGAAAAATGAAACATGACAGGGAAATCCGTCGAGAACAACAAAATGTGACAAGGAAACCCGTAGAGAACAATGAAATATGACAGGGAAACCCGTCCATAACAATGAAATATGAGAGGGAAGCCCGTCCAAAACAATGAAATAAGACAAGGAAACCCGTCAAGAACAATGAAATATGAAACCGAAATCCGCCAAGAACAATGAAATATGACAGGGAAACCCGTCCAGAACAATGAAATATGACAGGGAAACCCGTCCAGAACAATGAAATATGACAGGGAAACCCGTCCAGAACAATGAAATATGACAGGCAAACCCGTCCAGAAGAAAGAAATATGACAGGCAAACCCGTCCAGAAGAAAGAAATATGACAGGGAAACCCGTACAGAAAAATAAAATATGACAGAGAAACCTGTCAAGAACGATGAAATATGACAGGGAAACCCGTCTAGAACGATGAAATATGACAGGGAAATCCTTCCAGAACAATGAAATATGACACGAAAACCCGTTCAGAACAATGAAATATGGCAGGGAAACCCGTCATGAACAATGAAATATGACACGGAAACCCGTTCAGAACAATGAAATATGAGAGAGAAATCCGTCCAGAACAATGAAATATGACAGGGAAATCCGTCCAGAACTATGAAATATGACACGAAAACCCGTCCAGAACTATGAAATATGACACGAAAACCCGTCAAGAACAACGAAATATGACACGAAAACCCGTCAAGAACAATGAAATATGAAAGGGAAACCCGTCCAGAACAATGAAATATCACAGGGAAACCTGTCCAGAACAATGAAATATGACAGGGAAACCCGTCCAGAACAATGAAATATTAAAGGGAACGATGAAATATGACTGGGCAACGCGTCCATAAGAATGAAATAGGACAGGGATACCAGTCCAGAACAATGAAATACGACACGGAAACCCGTCCAAAACAATGAAATATGACAGGGAAACCCGTCCAGAACGATGAAATATGGAAGGGAAATCCGTCCAGAACAATGAAATATGACAGGGAAACCCGTCCAGAACAATGAAATATGACAAGGAAATCCGTCCAGAACAATGAAATATGACAGGGAAATCCGTCCAGAACAATGAAATATGACAGGGAAATCCGTCCAGAACAATGAAATATGACACGAAAACCCGTCCAGAACAATGAAATATGAAAGGAAAACCCGTCCAGAACTATGAAATATGACAGGAAAACCAGTCCAGAACAATGAAGTATGAAAGGGAAACCCGTCCACAACAATGAAATATAACAGGGATACCTGTCCGGAACAATGAAATATGAGACGGAAATCTGTCCAGGACGTTGAAATATGACAGGGAAATCCGTCCAGAACAATGAAATATGACAGGGAAACCCGTCCAGAACAACGAAATATGACAGGGAAACCCGTCCAGAACAATGAAATATGACAGGCAAACCCGTCCAGAAGAAAGAAATATGACAGGGAAACCCGTACAGAACAATAAAATATGACAGGGAAACCTGCCAAGAACGATGAAATATGACAGGGAAACCCGTCCATAAGAATGAAATAGGAGAGGGAAACCCGTCCAGAACAAAGAAATATGACACGGAAACCCGTCCAGGACAATGAAATATGACAGGGAAACCCGTCCAGAACGATGAAATATGACAGGGAAATCCGTCCAGAACAATGAAATATGACACGAAAACCCGTTCAGAACAATGAAATGACAGGGAAACCCGTCCAGAACAATGAAATATGACAAGGAAACCCGTCCAGAACGATGAAATATGACAGGGAAATCCGTCCAGAACAATGAAATATGACACGAACACCCGTTCAGAACAATGAAATGACAGGGAAACCCTTCCAGAACAATGAAATATGACAGGGAAACCCGTCCACAACAATGAAATATGACAGGGATACCTGTCCGGAACAATGAAATATGACAGGGAAATCTGACCAGGACGTTGAAATATGACAGGGAAATCCGTCGAGAATAATGAAATATGACAGGGAAACCCGTCCAGAACAACGAAATATGACAGGGAAACCCGTCCAGAACGATGAAATATGGCAGAGAAATCCGTCCAGAACAATGAAATATGACACGAAAACCCGTCCAGAACAATGAAATATGTGAGGGAAATCTGTCCAGAACAATGAAATATGACACGAAAACCCGTCCAGAACAATGAAATATGAAAGGAAAACCCGTCCAGAACTCTGAAATATAACAGGAAAACCCGTCCAGAACAATGAAATATGAGAGTGAAACCTGTTCAGAACAATGAAATATGACAGGGAAACCTGTCCATAACAATGAAATATGACAGGCAAACCCGTCCAGAAGAAAGAAATATGACAGGCAAACCCGTCCAGAAGAAAGAAATATGACAGGGAAACCCGTACAGAAAAATAAAATATGACAGAGAAACCTGTCAAGAACGATGAAATATGACAGGGAAACCCGTCCATAAGAATGAAATATGACAGGGAAACCCATCAAGAACAATGAAATATGACAGGGAAACCTGTTCAGTACAATGAAATATGACAGGGAAACCTGTTCAGAACAACGAAATATGACAGGGAAACCCGTCCAGAACAATGAAATATGACAGGCAAACCCGTCCAAAACAGTAAAATATGACAGGGAAACCTGTCAAGAACGATGAAATATGATAGAGCAACCCGTCCATAAGAATGAAATAGGACAGGGAAACCCGTCCAGAACAATGAAATATGACAGGAAAACCCATTCAGAACAATGAAATATGACAAGGAAACCCGTCCAGAACAACGAAATATGACTGGGAAACCCGTCCAGAACAATGAAATATGACAGGCAAACCCGTCCGGAAAAGTAAAATATGACAAGGAAACCCGTCCAGAACAATGAAATATGACAGGGAAACCCGTCAAGAACAATGAAATATGACAGGCAAACCCGTCCAAAACAGTAAAATATGACAGGGAAACCTGTCAAGAACGATGAAATATGACAGGGCAACCCGTCCAGAACAATGAAATATGACACGGAAACCTGTCCAGAACAATGAAATATGACAGGGAAACCCGTCCAGAACAATGAAATATGAGAAGGAAACCCGTCCAGAACAATGAAATATGACAGGGAAATCCGTCCAAAACCATGAAATATGACAGGGAAACCCGTCCAGAACAATGAAATATGACAGGGAAACCCGTCCAGAACAATGAAATATGACAGGGAAATCCGTCCAGAACAATGAAATATGTGAGGGAAATCTGTCAGAACAATGAAATATGACAAGGAAACCCGTCCAGAACAATGAAATATGACAGGGAAATCCGTCCAAAACAATGAAATATGACACGAAAACCCGTCCAGAACTATGAAATATGACAGGGAAATCCGTCCAGAACAACGAAATATGACAAGGAAACCCGTCAAGAACAATGAAATATGAGAGTGAAACCTGTTCAGAACAATGAAATATGACAGGGAAACCTGTCCAGAACAATGAAATATCACAGGGAAACCTGTCCAGAACAATGAAATATGACAGGGAAACCCTTCCAAAACAATGAAATATGACAGGGAAACCCGTCCACAACAATGAAATATAACAGGGAAACCTGTCCAGAACAATAAAATATGACAGGGAAACCTGTCCAGAATTATGAAATATGACAGGGAAACCGGTCCAGAACAATGAAATAGGACAGGGAAACCCGTCCAGAACAATGAAATATGACAGGGAAATCCGTCCAGAACAATGAAATATGACACGAAAAATCGTTCAGAACAACGAAAAATGACAGGGAAACCCATCAAGAACAATGAAATATGACAGGGAAACCTGTTCAGAACAATGAAATATGACAGGGAAATCCGTCCAGAACAACGAAATATGACAAGGAAACCCGTCCAGAACAACGAAATATGACTGGGAAACCCGTCCAGAACAATGAAATATGACAGGCAAACCCGTCCAGAACAGTAAAATATGACAGGGAAACCTGTCAAGAACGATGAAATATGACAGGGCAACCCGTCCATAAGAATGAAATATGACACGGAAACCCGTCCAGAACAATGAAATATGACAGGGAAACCCGTCCAGAACAATGAAATATGACAAGGAAACCCGTCCAGAACAATGAAATATGACAGGGAAATCCGTCCAGAACAACGAAATATGACAAGGAAACCCGTCAAGAACAATGAAATATGAGAGTGAAACCTGTTCAGAACAATGAAATATGACAGGGAAACCTGTCCAGAACAATGAAATATCAATGGGAAACCCGTCCAGAACAATGAAAAATGACAGGGAAACCCATCAAGAACAATGAAATATGACAGGGAAACCTGTCCAGAACACAGAAATATGAAAGGGAAACCCGTCCAGAACAAGGAAATATGAGAGGGAAACACGTCCAGAACAATGACATATGAGAGGGAAACACGTCAAGAACATTGAAATACGACCTGGAAATCCGTCCAGAACGATGAAATATGACAGGGAAACCCGTCCAGAAGAATGAAATACGACAAGGAAACCAGTCCAGAACAATGAAATATGACATGAGAACCCGTCCAGAACAATGAAATATGAGAGTGAAACCTGTTCAGAACAATGAAATATGACAGGGAAACCTGTCCAGAACAATGAAATATCACAGGGAAACCTGTCCAGAACAATGAAATATGACAGGGAAACCCTTCCAGAACAATGAAATATGACAGGGAAACCCGTCCACAACAATGAAATATAACAGGGATACCTGTCCGGAACAATGAAATATGACAGGGAAACCTGTCCAGGACGTTGAAATATGACAGGGAAATCCGTCCAGAACAATGAAATATGACAGGGAAACCCGTCCAGAACAACGAAATATGACAAGGAAACCCGTCCAGAAGAATGAAATACGACAAGGAAACCAGTCCAGAACAATGAAATATGACATGAGAACCCGTCCAGAACAATGAAATATGAGAGTGAAACCTGTTCAGAATAATGAAATATGACAGGGAAACCTGTCCGGAACACTGAAATATGACAGGGAAACCTGTCCAGAACGATGAAATATGGCAGAGAAATCCGTCCAGAACAATGAAATATGACACGAAAACCCGTTCAGAACAATGAAATGACAGGGAAACCCGTCCAGAACAATGAAATATGACAAGGAAAACCGTCCAGAACAATGAAATATGACAGGGAAATCCGTCCAGAACAATGAAATATGAGAGGGAAATCTGTCCAGAACAATGAAATATGACACGAAAACCCGTCCAGAACAATGAAATATGAAAGGAAAACCCGTCCAGAACTCTGAAATATGACAGGAAAACCCGTCCAGAACAATGAAATATGAGAGTGAAACCTGTTCAGAACAATGAAATATGACAGGGAAACCTGTCCATAACAATGAAATATGACAGGCAAACCCGTCCAGAAGAAAGAAATATGACTTTCAAACCCGTCCAGAAGAAAGAAATATGACAGGGAAACCCGTACAGAAAAATAAAATATGACAGAGAAACCTGTCAAGAACGATGAAATATGACAGGGAAACCCGTCCATAAGAATGAAATAGGACAGGGAAACCCGTCCAGAACAATGAAATATGACAGGGAAATCCGTCCAGAACAATGAAATATGACACGAAAAATCGTTCAGAACAATGAAAAATGACAGGGAAACCCATCAAGAACAATGAAATATGACAGGGAAACCTGTTCAGAACACAGAAATATGAAAGGGAAACCCGTCCAGAACAAGGAAATATGAGAGGGAAACACGTCCAGAACTCTGAAATATGACAGGAAAACCCGTCCAGAACAATGAAATATGAGAGTGAAACCTGTTCAGAACAATGAAATATGACAGGGAAACCTGTTCACAACAATGAAATATCACAGGGAAACCTGTCCAGAACAATGAAATATGACAGGAAAACCCGTCCAGAACACCGAAATATGACAGGGAAACCCGTCCAGAACAATGAAATATGACAGGCAAACCCGTCCAGAAGAAAGAAATATGACAGGCAAACCCGTCCAGAAGAAAGAAATATGACAGGGAAACCCGTACAGAAAAATAAAATATGACAGAGAAACCTGTCAAGAACGATGAAATATGACAGGGAAACCCGTCCATAAGAATGAAATAGGACAGGGAAACCCGTCCAGAACAATGAAATATGACAGGGAAACCCGTCCAGAACGATGAAATATGACAGGGAAATCCTTCCAGAACAATGAAATATGACACGAAAACCCGTTCAGAACAATGAAATATGACAGGGAAACCCGTTCAGAACAATGAAAGATGAGAGGGAAATCCGTCCAGAACAATAAAATATGACAGGGAAATCCGTCCAGAACTATGAAATATGACACGAAAACCCGTCAAGAACTATGAAATATGACAGGAAAACCCGTCCAGAACAATGAAATATGAAAGGGAAACCCGTCCAGAACAATGAAATATCACAGGAAAACCTGTCCAGAACAATGAAATATGACAGGGAAACCTGTCCAGAACTATGAAATATGACAGGGAAACCCTTCCAGAACAACGAAATATGAAAGGGAAACCCGTCCAGAACAATGAAATATCACAGGGAAACCTGTCCAGAACAATGAAATATGACAGGGAAACCCTTCCAGAACAATGAAGTATGACAGGGAAACCCGTCCAGAACAATGAAATATGAAAGGGAAACCCGTCCAGAACAATGAAATATCACAGGGACACCTGTCCAGAACAATGAAATATGACAGGGAAACCCTTCCAGAACAATGAAATATGACAGGGAAGCCCGTCCACAACAATGAAATATAACAGGGATACCTGTCCGGAACAATGAAATATGACAGGGAAACCTGTCCAGGACGTTGAAATATGACAGGGAAACCCGTCCACAACAATGAAATATAACAGGGATACCTGTCCGGAACAATGAAATATGACAGGGAAACCTGTCCAGGACATTGAAATATGACAAGGAAACCCGTCCAGAAGAATGAAATATGACAGGCAAACCCATACAGAACAATGAAAAAAGACAGGGAAACCCGTCCAGAACAGTAAAATATGACAGGGAAACCTGTCAAGAACGATGAAATATGACTGGGCAACGCGTCCATAAGAATGAAATAGGACAGGGATACCAGTCGAGAACAATGAAATACGACACGGAAACCCGTCCAGAACAATGAGATATGACAGGGAAACCGTCCAGAACGATGAAATATGGAAGGGAAATCCGTCCAGAACAATGAAATATGACAGGGAAACCCGTCCAGAACAATGAAATATGACAAGGAAATCCGTCCAGAACAATGAAATATGACAGGGAAATCCGTCCAGAACAATGAAAAATGACAGGGAAATCCGTCCAGAACAATGAAATATGACACGAAAACCCGTCCAGAACAATGAAATATGAAAGGAAAACCCGTCCAGAACTATGAAATATGACAGGAAAACCAGTCCAGAACAATGAAATATGACAGGGAAACCTGTCCAGAACAATGAAATATGACAGGGAAACCCTTCCAGAACAATAAAATATGACAGGGTTCAGAACAATGAAATATGACAGGGAAACCTGTCCATAACAATGAAATATGACAGGCAAACCCGTCCAGAAGAAAGAAATATGACAGGCAAACCCGTCCAGAAGAAAGAAATATGACAGGGAAACCCGTACAGAAAAATAAAATATGACAGAGAAACCTGTCAAGAACGATGAAATATGACAGGGAAACCCGTCCATAAGAATGAAATAGGACAGGGAAACCCGTCCAGAACAATGAAATATGACAGGGAAATCCGTCCAGAACAATGAAATATGACACGAAAAATCGTTCAGAACAATGAAAAATGACAGGGAAACCCATCAAGAACAATGAAATATGACAGGGAAACCTGTTCAGAACACAGAAATATGAAAGGGAAACCCGCCCAGAACAAGGAAATATGAGAGGGAAACACGTCCAGAACAATGAAATATGACACGAAAACCCGTCCAGAACAATGAAATATGAAAGGAAAACCCGTCCAGAACTCTGAAATATGACAGGAAAACCCGTCCAGAACAATGAAATATGAGAGTGAAACCTGTTCAGAACAATGAAATATGACAGGGAAACCTGTTCATAACAATGAAATATCACAGGGAAACCTGTCCAGAACAATGAAATATGACAGGAAAACCCGTCCAGAACACCGAAATATGACAGGGAAACCCGTCAAGAACAATGAAATATGACAGGCAAACCCGTCCTGAACAATGAAATATGAGAGGGAAACCCGTTCAGAACAGTGTTGAGTTACACCTTAAGACAGGGTGTTGAGTTATATCTTAACACAGGGTGTTGAGTTACATCTTAACACAGGGTGTTGAGTTACATCTTAACACAGGGTGTTGAGTTACATCTTAACACAGGGTGTTGAGTTACATCTTAACACAGGGTGTTGAGTTACATCTTAACACAGGGTGTTGAGTTACATCTTAACACAGAGTGTTGAGTTACATCTTAACACAGGGTGTTGAGTTACATCTTAACACAGGGGGTTGAGGGTGTTGAGTTACATCTTAACACAGGGTGTTGAGTTACATCTTAACACAGGGTGTTGAGTTACATCTTAACACAGAGTGTTGAGTTACATCTTAACACAGGGTGTTGAGTTACATCTTAACACAGGGTGTTGAGTTACATCTTAACACAGGGTGTTGAGTTACATCTTAACACAGGGTGTTGAGTTACATCTTAACACAGAGTGTTGAGTTACATCTTAACACAGAGTGTTGAGTTACATCTTAACACAGTTTGTTGAGTTACATCTTAACACAGAATGTTGAGTTACATCTTAACACAGAATGTTGAGTTACATCTTAACACAGGGTGTTGAGTTACATCTTAACACAGGGTGTTGAGTTACATCTTAACACAGAATGTTGAGTTACATCTTAACACAGAATGTTGAGTTACATCTTAACACAGGGTGTTGAGTTACATCTTAACACAGGGTGTTGAGTTACATCTTAACACAGGGTGTTGAGTTACATCTTAACACAGGGTGTTGAGTTACATCTTAACACAGGGTGTTGAGTTACATCTTAACACAGGGTGTTGAGTTACATCTTAACACAGGGTGTTGAGTTACATCTTAACACAGGGTGTTGAGAGGGTGTTACATCTTAACACAGGGTGTTGAGTTACATCTTAACACAGGGTGTTGAGTTACATCTTAACACAGGGTGTTGAGTTACATCTTAACACAGGGTGTTGAGTTACATCTTAACACAGGGTGTTGAGTTACATCTTAACACAGGGTGTTGAGTTACATCTTAACACAGGGTGTTGAGTTACATCTTAACACAGAGTGTTGAGTTACATCTTAACACAGAGTGTTGAGTTACATCTTAACACAGAGTGTTGAGTTACATCTTAACACAGAGTGTTGAGTTACATCTTAACACAGGGTGTCGAGTTACATCTTAACACCGGGTGTTGAGTAACATCTTAACACAGAGTGTTGAGTTACATCTTAACACAGGGTGTTGAGTTACATCTTAACACAGAGTGTTGAGTTACATCTTAACACAAGTGTTGAGTTACATCTTAACACAGGGTGTTAGTTACATCTTAACACAGGGTGTTGAGTTACATCTTATCAAGGGTGTTGAGTTACATCTAAACACAGGGTGATGAGTTACATCTTAACACAGGGTGTTGAGTTACATCTTAACACAGGGTGGTGAGTTACATCTTAACACAGAGTGTTGAGTTACACCTTAAGACAAGGTGTTGAGTTACATCTTAACACAGGGTGTTGAGTTACATCTTAACACAGGGTGTTGAGCTACATCTTAACAAGGGTGTTGAGTTACATCTTAACACACACAGGGTGTTGAGTTACATCTTAACACAGGGTGTTGAGTTACATCTTAACACAGAGTGTTGAGTTACATCTTAACACAGGGTGTTGAGTTACATCTTAACACAGGGTGTTGAGCTACATCTTAACACAGGGTGTTGAGTTACATCTTAACACAGGTTGTTGAGTGTGTTGAGTTACATCTTAACACAGGGTGTTGAGTTACATCTTAACACAGAGTGTTGAGTTACATCTTAACACAGGGTGTTGAGTTACATCTTAACACAGGGTGTTGAGTTACATCTTAACACAGGGTGTTGAGTTACATCTTAACACAGAGTGTTGAGTTACATCTTAACACAGAGTGTTGAGTTACATCTTAACACAGAGTGTTGAGTTACATCTTAACACAGGGTGTTGAGTTATATCTTAACACAGAGTGTTGAGTTACATCTTAACACAGAGTGTTGAGTTACATCTTAACACAGGGTGTTGAGTTACATCTTAACACAGGGTGTTGAGTTACATCTTAACACAGGGTGTCGAGTTACATCTTAACACAGAGTGTTGAGTTACATCTTAACACAGGTGTTGAGTTACATCTTAACACAGGGTGTTGAGTTACATCTTAACACAGGGTGTTGAGAGGGTGTTGAGTTACATCTTAACACAGGGTGTTGAGTTACATCTTAATCACAGGGTGTTGAGTTACATCTTAACACAGAGTGTTGAGTTACATCTTAACACACAGAGTGTTGAGTTACATCTTAACACAGGTGTTGTAACACAGGGTGTTGAGTTACATCTTAACACAGGGTGTTGAGTTACATCTTAACACAGATTCATCCAACTAGGTGTTGAGTTACATCTTAACACAGGGTGTTGAGTTACATCTTAACACGACGGGCTGGAGTGTTTGAGAGTTACATCTTAACACAGGAGTGGGTATGGCTTAACACAGTTACATCTTAACACAGTTACATCTTAACACAGAGTGTTGAGTTACATCTTAACACAGGGTGTTGAGTTACATCTTAACACAGGGTGTTGAGTTACATCTTAACACAGTTACATCTTAACACAGGTGTTGAGTTACATCTTAACACACTACATCTTAACAGAAGGTGTTGAGTTACATCTTAACACAGGGTGTTGAGTTACATCTTAACACAGGGTGTTGAGTTACATCTTAACACAGGGTGTTGAGTTACATCTTAACACAGAGTGTTGAGTTACATCTTAACACAGAGTGTTGAGTTACATCTTAACACAGAGTGTTGAGTTACATCTTAACACAGGGTGTTGAGTTACATCTTAACACAGAGTGTTGAGTTACATCTTAACACAGAGAGTTACATCTTAACAGAGAGTGTTGAGTTACATCTTAACACAGGTTGTTGAGTTACACAGTGTTGAGTTACATCTTAACACAGGGTGTTGAGTTACATCTTAACACAGGGTGTTGAGTTACATCTTAACACAGGGTGTTGAGTTACATCTTAACACAGGGTGTTGAGTTACATCTTAACACAGGGTGTTGAGTTACATCTTAACACAGGGTGTTGAGTTACATCTTAACACAGGGTGTTGAGTTACATCTTAACACAGGGTGTTGAGTTACATCTTAACACAGGGTGTTGAGTTACATCTTAACACAGGGTGTTGAGTTACATCTTAACACAGGGTGTTGAGTTACATCTTAACACAGGGTGTTGAGTTACATCTTAACACAGAGTGTTGAGTTACATCTTAACACAGGGTGTTGAGTTACATCTTAACACAGGGTGTTGAGTTACATCTTAACACAGGGTGTTGAGTTACATCTTAACACAGGGTGTTGAGTTACATCTTAACACAGGGTGTTGAGTTACATCTTAACACAGGGTGTTGAGTTACATCTTAACACAGAGTGTTGAGTTACATCTTAACACAGGGTGTTGAGTAAAATCTTACAACACAGGGTGTTGAGTTACATCTTAACACAGAGAGGGTGTTGAGTTACATCTTAACACAGGGTGTTGAGTTACATCTTAACACAGGGTGTTGAGTTACATCTTAACACAGGGTGTTGAGTTACATCTTAACACAGAGTGTTGAGTTACATCTTAACACAGGGTGTTGAGTTACATCTTAACACAGGGTGTTGAGTTACATCTTAACACAGGGTGTTGAGTTACATCTTAACACTGGTGTTGGGTTACATCTTAACACAGGGTGTGTGAGTTACATCTTAACACAGGGTGTTGAGTTACATCTTAACACAGGGTGTTGAGTTACATCTTAACACAGGGTGTTGAGTTAAATCTTAACACAGGGTGTTGAGTAACATCTTAACACAGGGTGTTGAGGTAAATCTTACATCTTAACACAGGGTGTTGAGTTACATCTTAACACAGGGTGTTGAGTTACATCTTAACACAGGGTGTTGAGTTACATCTTAACACAGAGTGTTGAGTTACATCTTAACACAGGGTGTTGAGTTACATCTTAACACAGGGTGTTGAGTTACATCTTAACACAGGGTGTTGAGTTACATCTTAACACAGAGTGTTGAGTTACATCTTAACACAGGGTGTTGAGTTACATCTTAACACAGAGTGTTGAGTTACATCTTAACACAGTTACATCTTAACACAGGGTGTTGAGTTACATCTTAACACAGGGTGTTGAGTTACATCTTAACACAGAGTGTTGAGTTACATCTTAACACAGAGTGTTGAGTTACATCTTAACACAGTTACATCTTAACACAGAGTGTTGAGTTACATCTTAACACAGAGTGTTGAGTTACATCTTAACATCTTAACACAGAGTGTTGAGTTACGTCTTAACAGAGGGTGTTGAGTTACATCTTAACACAGAGTGTTGAGTTACATCTTAACACAGGGTGTTGAGTTACATCTTAACACAGAGTGTTGAGTTACATCTTAACACAGGGTGTTGAGTTACATCTTAACACAGGGTGTTGAGTTACATCTTAACACAGAGTGTTGAGTTACATCTTAACACAGGGTGTTGAGTTACATCTTAACACAGGGTGTTGAGTTACATCTTAACACAGGGTGTTGAGTTACATCTTAACACAGGGTGTTGAGTTACATCTTAACACAGGGTGTTGAGTTACATCTTAACACAGGGTGTTGAGTTACATCTTAACACAGGGTGTTGAGTTACATCTTAACACAGGGTGTTGAGTTACATCTTAACACAGAGTGTTGAGTTACATCTTAACAAGGTTGTTGAGTTACATCTTAACACAGGGTGTTGAGTTACATCTTAACACAGGGTGTTGAGTTACATCTTAACACAGGGTGTTGAGTTACATCTTAACACAGGGTGTTGAGTTACATCTTAACACAGGGTGTTGAGTTACATCTTAACAAGGTTGTTGAGTTACATCTTAACACAGGGTGTTGAGTTACATCTTAACAAGGTTGTTGAGTTACATCTTAACACAGGGTGTTGAGTTACATCTTAACAAGGGTGTTGAACTGCATCTTAATAGAGGGTGTTAAGTTGTAATTCTATATTTCCTTGAGAAGCCCAGCAGCTAAAATTCAACCCTGTCTAACACTGTTTAATATTTGAAATCGGAAGACATTCGGAATATATCTTAATGTTTCACAAAAATTATCTCATTTACACTCTTGAGGCCTAAACGATGCAACACAACCCTAAAAGTTTAGATCAATCGACCAAGAGATAGCAAAGACATATTTGAAGAGGCTTATAACACTGGAGAGCAAACTTCTCAGATGATGCCAATGACATCAGGAGAGGGACCTGGAGCAGGAGCTCAACGCCTTTAAAAACCCCAGGAGCCGGAGCTCAATCCTGCCATACACAATTTAAATTTGAGTTAAGCTGGAATATTCATTATGAAGAAACTTAAAATTTATTTCACAGAATACACAATCAACACAGAAAGCACACGCAACTCAGCCACATTTTTTCTAGTAAATATTTTTTGAAACATCCGGAATATGCTGGTGTTTTACTCTTATTCCTCTGAAGATGTGTAAGTACACGAAAGCGCTCAGGTTTTATTTTCTCTTTCCTCTGTGGTTTTTTTATTCATATTTGCAGTCACCCATTTTATTGTGATTTCATCCTTATATATACAAAGAAGTAACAAAAATAGCTGACCACATACGGATTTAAAGCGCCAAGTAGTGCACCTCTGGGGGAATATAGCGATAAACATCTCTCAGGGGAGTGTTAGTGTAACCACCTTGAAGTGCAAACTAAGAAAAAGAACTTGGCTCACGAAATCGTAATGACACGATTGCAAACAAACCATACCACAGGTGGGATAGAACCCGCGATCAGAGAGTCTGAAAACTCATGATCGTCTGGAGTTTTGAGACTCTCTGATCGCTGGTTCTATTCCCGCCAGTGGTATGGTTTGTTAAGGAAAAGAAGAATTAGACACATGTGAAGCATCTGGGTATCTTTACTTGTAGACTTTTCTACATCCAGGGCTTTTATCAATACAGCACATGGGCATAATCTGAAAACTGGAAATATATACAGAAGACAGAGGAAAGCGAGGTAATCAGTCCCTCAGCCTAGGAGCAGGTGATTAGCACCGTAGTCTATGAAATTGTCGGCTTTGTATACCACTGATATTCACACTAAGAGGCTGACCTTTACGAAGTTCTGGACTTTTTTTTTTCATTCTTCCATACGATGTTTTAGAAAGTCTCGGCTCTAACAAGCGAAAGTTAATGAGCGAAAGTTTGAATTAACCTTAATTTTCTGTAACTTTTGTACGTATTTAATAAGAAAAATTCTTACCGATGAAGAAAAAAATACGAAAATTTATATTGTAAGGTATGTAAGAGAATATAGATTATATAGCATATGTAAGGATATGCTTTTTGAGGATGTTCTGATTAAATTTTTAACTTTTACATTAGCCGGGTTACGCAAAAGAAGAAACTCATTCACCATCACTCATTCAATAGCCGTTTAATCTGAAGTACTGAAGCATCACAATTTAAATGATCTTACGAACCACACTGCATCTTTTCGAGTGAATACAGTGAGCTTCCATTTTCAGAAGTCTAATTTGGTGTTTCTAAATCCCTTCATAAACGTTGCTTACACTCCGCCAGTATATCAGGTCCCCAAAAATCACTTGTGTCCTCTAGCTTGTCCTCCCACTTTTCTAGATTTATTTTATTTTTCCTTATGCATTAAAGTAACACGGTTTTTAATTCACATTGTATTATCAATAAGCCTAATATTGCCGAACATATCTTATTTCATCTGAATTTTCTTTTATCAGACCAGCTGTCTCCCACCAAGAAAGGACGACCTCCCCCCCAACCTAAAAAAAATCATTCAGTGACTTTAGCAAGTAATATTCACCATAAAGAAAATATAGTAACTAGCGAGGTATTCACACTGAGTCGTACTAAGTTACAACAATGTATTTACTCTCTGGCAAAACCAGCGTTGCTTGTTTCTTGTTCCTTGCTTCTTCCTGGAGGTTATTTTCCTCTTCCTTGTTCTGAAAATGAATCTATAACCTCTTAGGTGCTGCACTTCCTTCCTGTCACCTAAAGGACAGGGGCTAGCGAAATCATTTTTTATTTTTCGTCCAATTTCAATGAAATTTTTTCAGTGATTTAATCAGGATTTGAAGCCTACACACTCTGTAGTGACTTTTTGCCTTAAAAGATAGATAGAAAAAAATAGTTATATGCCTTGTTCTACAGGGCATAAAACTCTCTCTTCTCTACAAAATTGGTAAGATGTACAATACTCTTGTTGATATCAGGTGAAAGGTAAGGTGTAGGTAATCTTAGTACAAACGCATAATAAAAATGCTGAAGTTCATTAATTTTTTAAGGATTTTTTTTATTTTTGGGGGAGAAAAAATCAATAAAAACAAAGCAGTAAAAAATATCGCAAATCCTCTTTACATGCAGGTAGAACCATCATTACTCAATAACATGTGCAAAAATCATGACACTCCTGTAAATACTTTTCGCCAACAATGAAAATGTTAATAACTTAATTCTGAGTTATACATATAATTTGCTTCCTGTAAAAGTCTACGGTCACCGCGCGCCACATTTCACTATGTAGCGAACCTCAACACATGTTGGCAGCCCACAGGTGACTTAGCTTTTATCACTCTCTGAATTTGAATGGAGTCCTCAGAAAAGTTGCACTGCAGTGTATTTAGAATGAAACAATCATAAAAATCGTAATATTTGGAGGAAAAAAAAAACACATGAATTGTCATCATATCTGATGGTATCAAGAACAAAAAAATTACATTTTTGGAAAAACATACTTAGAAATATGATAGAAACAAGCTAATTACATCTGCTTGTTGCCAAAATTATGCACTATTTTTCGGTAAGTAAACATTTTTTTTCCATAATTTTTCAATTTTTCTTTTATCACTGAAAAACTACTTGTCACTCGTCCTTCACTTGCAGAACTGCTGCTCAAATTTCCGAGAATCCTTCAAAAATACAAGCACAAGATACCCAGATATTGCAATATGTCTAGGTGTTGCAGAGAATTTATTCACCAAAATGATTTGTGTAATATTTTAGTCTGTAAGTAATGGAACCCAGAAAGGTGTTGAATTCTCCATGTTACTCCCTTTAGGAAAATAAAGGAATAAAAAAAAATAATATAACTAATTAATATTCAAAAAAATTGAGAAAAAAATATACAAGTTTATTTTAATAAATAGAAAAATACAAAGTCTAGTTATTGTAACTGAAACAAAATTGAAAAAGAATAAATGTTAATGACCAAATCTAACAAAGGATAAATTGATGGCATTTTGAAAGCTCTGTCTTTAATATGTGGAATACCGATGAAGTCAAAGAGTTTCCAGACAATTTTCTTTTTACATGGATTTGATGTTGAAGCTAGTAAACTCGACTAAGCCAGCCGTATTAGATTAGGTATGATTCGTCAGGAAACACTTGTCGTGTTTCCTGACGTAGGTCTTAGTACCCTTGATATTAGCCTATGATCGTAATGGAACCAAGGCCAAGAGGTGTTCAGATGTTCAGACTATCTTGCTAGTACTCCAGGTGTTCAGACTATCTTGCTAGTACTCCAGTAAGGTAAAGCTGCGTTTACTCCAACAATCTTTATAAAAGTGCAGCACATACTGCAAACACATGAAGTGAAGGCGCAGACAACAGTGGAAAAACCCACTAGTGGAAGTAGGTCGTGCTTAACCTAACCTATAGGCACAACCTACTTCCATTAGACGGGTTTTTCACTGTTGTCTCCGCCTAATACTTGTTCCACCTCATCTGTCTGCAGTTTATAAGCTTCGATTCCGCGAATATGTTGTACTTTTAACAAGACTGGTGGACTGAACGCACGGACTCCAGGTTGAGAGACTGATTACATCAAACTTCACATCTTCAGCTGTTGTCTGTATTGCACTGAAGAAGCCATTGGCTTGAGAAACGTTTCCAGAATAAAAAATCCCTAATGCTGCATAAGTGTCTAAGGATATCTATCAATAAAGATATCATCACCTTAACAGCAAGCTGGAGCTTCTGTGGTTACGATTCTTACGCGAAAAGCTGACCAGTGAAGTTTAAAAAATATTCCTCCGAGTGTGCCAAGGAAGTTAGATATGAAAATTTTATTTGAATTTTTAACCCCAGAGGGTTAGCCACCATTGGAATCTTTCAGTCTTATACACCAGGATGCGATCCACACCAGTCGACTAACATCCAAGTACCTACTTGCTTGCTGGGTGAACGGGGACAGCATTTTTAGGAAACACGCCCAATGTTTCCACCCGGACGGGGACTGAACCACGGACACTGTGTGCGTGAAGCGAGAGAGTTGCCTACCAGTCTCAACAAGCCTCGACTGCAAGAGCGCCCACTGCACTCTAACTGCTGTGTCTAAGAGTCTTCTATCGAGATCTCTTCTTTGCACAATTCGACTCGATTCGATAATAACTTAACATGTAAAATGTACATAGCTCCCTATAATTTACTGTGGCTCGCACCTCGAGTGTAATCTACAGCAACCTAAGCTAAATTAAAATATTAAATGAATAAGACCTGTATAAGGGGCTCGTTTAGAAATTTACGCATTTCAATCCTACATTATTTTAATTATTATTATTATTACTATTATTATTATTATTATTATTATTATTATTATTATTATTATTATTATTATTATTATTATTTATCCCTAAGGGCTATCTCCGAGTAGTAGATTTTTTCATATTTTTTATTACTAAAAAATTTTGGTTTTTATTTTTCTTATTTTACGATGACAAGGGAAAAGACTAAGTACGGTTAGCAAGTTCAGATGCCCTATGACCAAAATAGTTGATCCTATTCCGATTATCTTGTAATAGCTCTGAAAACTTCCATAAACCTCTTATGGCGTAGCTTCAAACCTTCAAAAATTTGTTGCTTTCTAATTCGACGACGACTGAGTGAAACGTAATTGTGTAGAATCAGATCTGCAAATTTTATATGTAAAATAGTGTGAAATATTAAATCCCATTTAATATATTTGAATTTGCATGTTGTGAATGGTTTCAGCATTTAATGGCTGATATATCTTACTGCTAGGATAATACCCATTAAGTTTAGTTATAAACGAAATCACTGGAATTGGAGCAACATAATAAAAATCATGGGGAATGCTAAACCCGTAAGATTATACAGCGCATGTGGGGGGGGTGAAAGGTATTTAGACTAAATTCAGGGAACTGGAGCACAGATCTAATTCCCTAGATCAAGAGCCCCTCACCAACGTCAAGGAACCTCCTTTGAGTGGAATCGGAGCAACAGCTGGAAAATGACATCTGGTATGCTTCAAATTTTTATCCCTGGTGTGTTTTCCAGAAAGCAAAGGTCCGCTGTTATTGGAATTCATAAGTCCCAATCTACCTAGTTTATTAAACAAATTCTGATATCGATTTCCGTCTAATAACTAAAGAATGCCTAGTATTACCGGCTTCAAAATATTAACTCTGATGCATTACATAAGAAGAAATACATCCCATAAGCTTAAGACAGTTTGGGAGCAAATCTGAAATTTTACTGAATTTGTTTACAAACATGGAATCATTGGATTAAGAATATTTACCAGAGAATGCCTTTTATGATAGGCTTTAAACTTTCATTGTTGATGGGATTTATAAAAATACAAAATCTTTGCGTTCACTTTCCGTAATGTTAATTTAAACTTTTTTTACAAATTTATTTGGTCTGCCAGTTTTAGTAACTGTGAATAAATCACGATGTTTTCTTTCACTGGTTTGTCTTAGAATAATTCTATATAATATACTTTTGTGTACATATAACGTCTGTGTTCCCTAAAGACCATTATAAAAAATATTAGTGTCTAATTACTTACATCAGTACTTAATTTCTTAAATCTCAACTGCTAGTTATTCATGTCTAGATAAGTGTTTGGTGTAATTTTGGCCCGAGTCTCAGTTTGCTTTTTTATGGAAAAAAATGGGGAAATTTAAACACTACTTTTCATGCGATAATTTCTAATTCCTCATTAAGTTGCCCTTAATCCTCGAAGCTGTTTACTTGATAATGCAAATTCTCAGAGCTTTCGAATTAAATTTGCTTCTGTATTTCAGGATATTTGTCTGAGATACCAAGAGACTACATCCTCGGCTTGACTTCAAAGCTAATGTTTCTTGGGGAAGGTTTGAATTAGTTTTGGGTTGTAAATTTTAATTTGCTATTTTATTGAAGAAATTGGGATCTTAGCGTTCACGAAAGATCTCCTTTCATGTTCTTCAAATCTTCAACGCTAATTTTTAGCTGGGTTACAAACATAGTGCACTGTGCGCTGTTCCTTTCACGTGCACTGACGTGGAGGGTTATGCAATATG
This sequence comes from Cherax quadricarinatus, assembly GCF_038502225.1. Taxonomy (NCBI): domain Eukaryota; kingdom Metazoa; phylum Arthropoda; class Malacostraca; order Decapoda; family Parastacidae; genus Cherax; species Cherax quadricarinatus. Next base: position 31,523 of record NW_027199065.1, read on the forward strand.
GGGATATCTTTCTCGAATCGCGTAACGACGGAAATACAGCTAGTTAATATAACATTCTCAGGGAAGCATTAACCACACAGGCGTCATGTAGACCTTGTCGAATCGAATCGAATCGAGGACGACGAGAGCTGTCGTAAGATGGGAAGGAAGAAGGATAAGGAAGGATGGAAATAACTGGAAAAGGATGGGAAGGAGGGGAAGAGGAGGAATCAAGGCAAGTGGAATGGGAAATTATCAAACCTGACCCGAGGAAAATGAGAGTAACTAATTCCTTGTCTTACGAACCTTCACCAGAATCAAGGCGCCTCAACTGAAGGTGTTAAAATACGGACTCATCAGCAGTAGACAAATGAAATACGTTTGAAACACGAACGTTTTATTATGAGAACTAGCTGCTTGCATAATTGATGTTATTACAACAGGTGCCTCTCTAATAGCCTCTTATAATGACCTAATTTGTTAAATACGAAAGAGCTTGCTCTAAATGTTTTAGAGAGAGGGTAATCAGTTAATCCTAACTTCAAATATGCTCATTGCTTGTACAGTGGCAATTTATGCTCTGAGACCTGGTGATACTGAAGGTTCAGGAAGAGACGCCTTCACCTGAAGTAGTTTATGCAGCCTTGACCTGAGTTGGTGTACGTGACCTGTGGTACTCTATGTAATCTGAGGTATATATGACCTGTGGTACTCTATGTAATCTGAGGTATATGTGACTTAACCTGAGCCTGTAAATGCCACATTGATTTGTTTTTTGACTACAGCATTATTTTATTTTTTAGTTAACGTAGGCCTTAAACCGTGATGCGTAATATCATAATTTTTTAAAAAGTAAATAAATAAATAAATTACATTATATATATATATATATATATATATATATATATATATATATATATATATATATATATATATATATATATATATATATATATATATATATATATATATATATATATATATATATATATATATATATATATATATATATATATATATATATATATATATATATATATATATATACACATATATATAAATATATATATATATATATATATATATATATATATATATATATATATATATATATATATATATATATATACATATATATATAATTATATGTGTGTGTGTGTGTGTGTGTGTGTCATTCCAAATAGTTAAAATTTGTGTATGCCTTAGTAGATTATTGTGGAGGGGATAGTAGAGGAGTGTGGAAGGTATATTAAAGGTGTGTGGAGAGGATAGTAGAGGAGTGTAGAGGGGATAGTAGAGGAGTGTGGAGTGGGTAGTAGACGAGTGTGGAGGGGGTAATATAGGAGTGTGGAGTGGATAATATAAGAGTGTTGAGGATATAGTGTAGGAGTGTGGAGGGGATAGTAGAGGAGCGTGGAGGGGATAGTAGAGGAGTGTGGAGAGGATAGTAGACGAATGTGGTTGGGATAATATAGAAGTGTGAAGGGGATAGTAAAGGAGTGTGGAGCGGATGGTGGAGGAGTGGGGAGGGGATAGTGGACGAGTGTGGAGGAGATAGTAGAGGAGTGTTGAGGGGGTAGTAGAGGAGTGTGGAGGGGATAGTAGAGGAGTATGGAGAGGATACTTGAGGAGTGTTGAGGGGATAGTAGAGGAGTGTGAAGGGGATAGTAGAGGAGTGTGGAAGGGATAATATATGAGTGTGGAGAGCATAGTAGAGGAGTGTGGAGGGGATAGTAAAGGAGTGTGGAGGGGATAGTAGACGAGTGTGGAGGGGATAATATAGGAGTGTGGAGGGGATAATATAGGAGTGTTGAGGATATAGTGTAGGAGTGTGGAGGGGATAGTAGAGGAGTGGGGAGGGGATAGTAGAGGAGCGTGGAGGGGATAGTAGAGGAGTGTGGAGGGGATAGTAGACGAGCGTGGAGGGAATAGAGAAGTGTGAAGGGGATAGTAAAGGAGTGTGGAGGGGATGGTGGAGGAGTGTGGAGGGGATAGTGGACGAGTGTGCAGGGGATAGTAGAGGAGTGTAAAGGGGATAGTAGAGGAGTGTGGAGGGGATAGTAGAGAAGTGTGGAGGGGATAGTGGAGGAGTGTGGATGGGATAGTGGAGGAGAGTGGAGGGGATAGTGGAGGTGTGTGGAGGGGATAGTGGAGGAGTGTAGATGGGATAGTAGAGGATTGTGGAGGGAATAGTGGAGGAGTGTGGAGGGGATAGTGATGGAGTGTGGAGAGGATAGCAGAGGAGTGTGGAGGGGATAGTGGAGGAGTATGAAGAGGATATTGGAGGAGTGTGCAGGGGATACTGGAGGAGTGTTGAGGGAGACTGGAGGAGTGTAGATAGGATGGTGGAGGAGTCTGGAGAGGATATTGGAGGAGTGTGAAGGGGATAGTGGAGGAGTGTGGATGGGATAGTGGAGGAGTGTGAAGGTGATAGTGAAGGAGTGTGAAGTGGATATTGGAGGAGTGTGTAAGGGATAGTGGACTAGTGTGGACGGGATAGTAGAGGAGTGTGGAGGGGATAGTAGAAGAGTGTGAAGGGGATACTGGAGGAGTGTGGAGGGGATAGTGGAGGAGTGTGGAGGGGATAGTGGAGGAGTGAGGAGGGGATAGTGGAGGAATATGAAGAGGATATTGGACTATCCACTTCAGGAAGTTCAGTTCTAATTTCTAATTTTATGGCCATTTGCCCCATAAAGGGTTAATGATTGCAAGACACATCTATCATCACTACAATGTTATCTACTATACACTACATGACAACCATGACTGTGCGTCTTCTGTCACTACTGTGTACATCTTCAATCAACACAGAAAACATCTACCATCACTACAGTGTCCATCACTATACATCAGTTATCACTACTCTATAAATTTACCATCACTATATCCACCATTATCACAGTACATATATATTATAATTAAACTACACACCTACCATGAACACAATACACGTCTATCATCACTATTCATCAATTATCATTATTCTTAAAATTTTCCATCACTACATATCCACCATCATTACTCTACTCTTTTATTATAACTAAACTACATATCTGGATTCACTATACAACTAATATAAATACAATACACATCTACAATGACTACATATCAATTATCACTACTCAGCAAATTTACCATCACTACATATCCACCATCAATACACTACCCATCTATTATAATGCAACTGCACATCTGTAGTCACTACACACCTATCATAAATACAATACACATCTCCTGTCACTACACATTTAACATGAATATACACATATCAATAATTCACTACACATCTACCATCAAGACATATCTACAATCTCTATTCATCTTCCATTCCTGCACTGTACATCAAGCATCACTACACTATATATTTACTTTAAAAAAAATATGCATCTTTCATCACATGCCATTTATCATCACTACACATGTGACATGATTAGTCAACACACCAAACAAAACTGTTCTACACATCATTATACACCAAACATCACTACACCATGTGTCTCTCATTATTATATTTCTCAGATACCGTCAGTATACATCTAGAATCACTACACAACTGCTCCCACAAAACCACACATCAGCCATCACTACACTAGCAATCTTCCATCACTACAAAACATATCTACCAATACTACATATCTACATCATTACTCTTCATCCAAAACCATACTGCACATGTTTAAACAATTCACAACTCATCTTCAACCATAACACTGCTTCCATCAACACAATACACATCTACCAACACTACACTTGTTCCATATCTACATTACTCATCTTTAATTATTAGTGAATACAAGAGGCATCTATCATCACTACACTGTTATCGACAATACATTACATGTCTATCATGACTATGCTTCTTCTGTCACTGCTGTGTACATCTTCAATCAACACACAAAACCTCTACCATCACTACAGTAACCATCACTATACATAAGTTATCACTGCTCTATAAATTTCTCCATCACTATATGCACCATTATCACTGTACATATTTATTTTAATTAAACTACACACCTACCATGAATACAATACACGTCTACCATCACTATTCATCAATTATCATTACTCTAGAAATTTCCTATCACTACATATCCACCATCATTACACAATGCTTTTATTATAACTAAACTACATATCTGGATTCACTACACACCTAACATAAATACAATACATATCTACAATCACTAATATCAATTATCACTACTAAACAAATTTACCATCACTACATATCCATCAATACACTACCCATCTATTATAACACAACTGCACATCTATAGTCGCTACACACCTATCATAAATACAATACACATCTGTCACTCCACATTTAACATGAATACACAACTATCAATAATGCGCTACACATCTACCATCAAGACATATTTACTATCTCTATACATCTTCCATTCCTGAACTGTATATCAATCATCACTGCACTACACATTTACTTTCAAAAAAATGTACATCTTCCATCACATGGCGTCTATCATCACTACACATGTGATATGACTACTCAACACACCAAACAAAACTGTTCTACACATCATTATACACCAAACATCACTATACTATGTGTGTCTATCATTATTATGCTTCTCAGATACCGTCAGTATACATCTAGAATCACTACACAACTACTCCCAGAAAACCACACATCAGCCATCACTACACTAGCAATCTTCAATCACTAAAAAACATATCTACCAATACTACATATC
>NW_027199066.1:0-36208 GCF_038502225.1 Cherax quadricarinatus
AGAGTTTGTCTAAATCCTCCTGAAGTTCCCTAACATCTACGTTTGAATCAATTATCCTACCTATCTTCGTGTCATCGGCGAATTTGCTCATATCACTAGTAATTCCTTCATCAAGATCATTGATATATATTATAAACAGCAACGGGCCCAAGACTGATCCCTGTGGAACGCCACTTGTTACTGATCCCCACTCGGATTTAACCCCATTTATGGACACTCTCTGCTTCCTGTCTGTGAGCCATGATTCGATCCACGAGAGCACCCTTCCCCCAATGCCATGAGCTGCTACTTTCTTCAACAGTCTTTGGTGCGGAACTCTATCAAATGCCTTACTAAAATCTAAATAATATCAAATTCTTTATCGTGGTCAACAGCCTCAAAAGCTTTACTGAAGAAAGTTAATAAATTAGTTAGACAAGACCGGCCTCTTGTGAATCCATGCTGAGTATCATTAATCAAGCTATGCTTATCGAGATCGCTTCTTATAATCTCAGCTATAATTGACTCTAGTAATTTGCCTACAATTGAGGTCAGGCTTATTGGGCGGTAATTTGACGGTAAAGACTTGTCCCCTGTTTTAAAAATAGGAATTACATTAGCCATCTTCCACATATCAGACACTGCACCTGTTTGAAGAGATAAATTAAAAATATTAGTTAATGGTTCACAGACTTCCATTTTACATTCCTTAAGAACCCTTGAAAAAACCTCATCAGGACCCGGTGACTTATTTTGCTTCAGTCGGTCTATCTGCTTCACAACCATTTCACTAGTGACTGTGATGTTACATAATTTATCTTCTTCTGATCCACTATAAAAATTAATTACCGGAATATTATTAGTGTCTTCCTGTGTAAAAACCGAGAGAAAATAATTATTTAAAATCGAGCACATTTCATTCTCTTTGTCAGTAAGATGCCCATAGTTATTTTTAAGGGGACCTATCTTATCTCTGACTTTTGTTCTATAGACCTGGAAAAAACTTTTTGGGTTAGTTTTAGAATCCCTAGCAACTTTAATTTCATAGTCCCTTTTAGCTTTTCTTATCCCCTTTTTAATGTCCCTCTTAATGTCAATATACTGATTCATAAGATGACCCTCGCCTCTTTTGATACGCCTATAAATTCCTTTCTTATGCCCTAGTAGATATTTCAGCCTATTATTCATCCATTTTGGGTCATTTCTATTTGATCTAATTTCCTTATAAGGGATAAACGTTCTTTGAGCAGCATGTATTGTGTTCAGAAAACTGTCATATTGATAGCTCTCTTCGTTACCCCAGTCAACAGATGATAAGTGTTCTCTAAGCCCATCGTAATCTGCTAAGCGAAAATCTGGGACTGTTACTGAGTTATCCCTACTATCATACTTCCATTCAATTCTACATGTAATTGATTTGTGGTCGCTAGCACCCAGTTCCTCTGAAACTTCTAAATTATTAACAAGGGATTCATTGTTTGCCAGAACTAAGTCAAGCAGGTTATTACCCCTTGTAGGTTCTGTCACAAACTGCTTCAAAAAGCAATCCTGAACTACTTCTAAGAAATCGTATGATTCTAAATTCCCAGTCAAGAGATTCCAATCAATATGACTAAAGTTAAAGTCTCCTAGAATTACTACATTATCGTGCCTTGTGGCCCTAACAATTTCCTCCCATAGTAGTCTCCCCTGGTCCCTATCTAAATTTGGGGGACGGTATATCACACCTAAAATTAATTTTTCATGCCCCTCTGAAAATTCTATCCAAACAGACTCTGTATGTGTTACTTCAGACTTAATACCCGTTTTTATGCAACAGTTCAAGCGATCTCGGACATACAATGCCACCCCACCCCCCTTCCCGATACTTCTATCTACTTGGAACAATTTAAAACCCTGAATGTGACATTCTGCAGGCATGTCCCGACTTTTTGAATTAAACCACGTCTCAGTAATGGCAAATACATCTATGTTACCTGCACTAGCAACTAGTCTCAACTCGTCCATCTTATTCCTAGCACTGGAGTTTACCTGGAGAGAGTTCCGGGGGTCAACGCCCCCGCGGCCCGGTCTGTGACCAGGCCTCCTGGTGGATCAGAGCCTGATCAACCAGGCTGTTGCTGCTGGCTGCACGCAAACCAACGTACGAGCCACAGCCCGGCTGATCCGGAACTGACTTTAGGTGCTTGTCCAGTGCCAGCTTGAAGACTGCCAGGGGTCTGTTGGTAATCCCCCTATGTGTGCTGGGAGGCAGTTGAACAGTCTCGGGCCCCTGACACTTATTGTATGGTCTCTTAACGTGCTAGTGACACCCCTGCTTTTCATTGGGGGATGGTGCATCGTCTGCCAAGTCTTTTGCTTTCGTAGTGAGTGATTTTCGTGTGCAAGTTCGGTACTAGTCCCTCTAGGATTTTCCAGGTGTATATAATCATGTATCTCTCCCTCCTGCGTTCCAGGGAATACAGGTTTAGGAACCTCAAGCGCCCCCAATAATTGAAGTGTTTTATCTCCGTTATATATATATATAGATATATATATATATATATAGATATATATATATATATATATATATATATATATATATATATATATATATATATATATATATATACACATATATATATACCTGGAGTTTACCTGGAGAGAGTTTCGGGGGTCAACGCCCCCGCGGCCCGGTCTGTGACCAGGCCTCCTGGTGGATCAGCGCCTGATCAACCAGGCTGTTGCTGCTGGCTGCACGCAAACCAACGTACGAGCCACAGCCCGGCTGATCAGGAACTGACTTTAGGTGCTTGTCCAGTGCCAGCTTGAAGACTGCCAGGGGTCTGTTGGTAATCCCCCTTATGTGTGCTGGGAGGCAGTTGAACAGTCTCGGGCCCCTGACACTTATTGTATGGTCTCTTAACGTGCTAGTGACACCCCTGCTTTTCATTGGGGGGATGGTGCATCGTCTGCCAAGTCTTTTGCTTTCGTAGTGAGTGATTTTCGTGTGCAAGTTCGGTACTAGTCCCTCTAGGATTTTCCAGGTGTATATAATCATGTATCTCTCCCTCCTGCGTTCCAGGGAATACAGGTTTAGAAACCTCAAGCGCTCCCAGTAATTGAGGTGTTTTATCTCCGTTATGCGCGCCGTGAAAGTTCTCTGTACATTTTCTAGGTCGGCAATTTCACCTGCCTTGAAAGGTGCTGTTAGAGTGCAGCAATATTCCAGCCTAGATAGAACAAGTGACCTGAAGAGTGTCATCATGGGCTTGGCCTCCCTAGTTTTGAAGGTTCTCATTATCCATCCTGTCATTTTTCTAGCAGATGCAATTGATACAATGTTATGGTCCTTGAAGGTGAGATCCTCCGACATAATCACTCCCAGGTCTTTGACGTTGGTGTTTCGCTCTATTTTGTGGCCAGAATTTGTTTTGTACTCTGATGAAGATTTAATTTCCTCATGTTTACCATATCTGAGTAATTGAAATTTCTCATCGTTGAACTTCATATTGTTTTCTGCAGCCCACTGAAAGATTTGGTTGATGTCCGCCTGGAGCCTTGCAGTGTCTGCAATGGAAGACACTGTCATGCGACTATTTGTGTAATAAATATTTAATGACCCTCCTATCTCTTTACCCTTCCTGCTCCTTTCTGTTATTCCACTAAACCTATTACTGTCATTGTCAATTAGTGCCACTGGCTTTCCAATATCCTCCTCATTTTGCCTATTACTAGTTCTCCTAGTACTCATGTTACTACCCTGCGACTTCACAGTTTTCCCGCCAAAACCCATACCACTAACTATTCCTAGTTTAAAGACCTAACAGCTCCCTCCACTGCGTTGGCCAGTGCTCCCACCCCACACCTAGACAAGTGAACCCCATCCCTGGCATACATGTCATTTCTGCCATAGAAGAGGTCCCAGTTGTCAATGAATGTTACTGCATTTTCCTTACAGTATTTGTCCAGTCAGCAATTGACACCAATTGCTCTGGACAACCATTCATTTCCAACTCCTCTCCTTGGCAAAATGCCACATATGACAGGTTTCCCACCCTTCTTCCTAATTATCTCTATTGCTGACCTATACCTGCTAATCAGGTCCTCACTCCTACGTCTGTCAACATCGTTGCCTCCAGCACTGAGACAGATAATAGGATTGCTCCCATTACCTCTCATGATGTCATCCAGACGGCTAACAATATCCTTCATCCCAGCCCCAGGAAAACACACTCTCTGCCTCCTACTCCTATCCTTCAAACAGAATGCCCTATCCATGTACCTAATCTGGCTATCCCCAACAACAACAATGTTTTTACCTTCCTTGGCGTCGTCCGTAGTGATGCTCCGAGTAGTCGACTCACATTCGCCAGGTAGCATTACACCACTTGTAGAATTCGTCATGACGTTCTCGATGGTCTTCGTTGGGGTTTCTAGGGATGTCTCACTCACGTCTGCCAATGCTTCCTTGGTGCTCGTTGTGGTATTCCCAGTAGAACACTCACATTCGTCAGGTAGCACCGAGAATGAGTTGGAAGTTTCCACGGCAGTCTTCTGGTTTCTCGTTGTTTCTGCCTCTCCAACCGTTTTCTTAATCTTCAGCTTGGTTCCATGTTGCCCGACCACTGACCAAGCTCCCCTCTTAACCTGGGGACTCACAACAGGAGGATTACTACGAATCCTCTTGTTCTCCTCCGTTAATCGCCGTATCTCCAGTTTAGCAACTCTGAGTTCTTCTCTCAGCTGCTGGTAAAGCTGCTCAAGAGAGGGCATCCTGGTTCAGATTCACAGAGAGCACACAAACAGGTCTTCACAGAGCTAAGTACACGTCACCACTCAAAAGTACACGTCACCACTGAAAGTACACGTCACCACGTCTTATTCCTATCCTCCCTAGCACCAACAATGGAGCTCCCACCAGTTGTTTTTAGTAATATATCCTCACTATTGCTAGTGGAGTCCTCTTGTTTGCTATTTCCTGTGGTATTTCTAGTTTGCAATATTGGTTTTATCTTATCTTTGACTACACTTGTTTCCCTACTACGGCTCCTGTCCCCTATGAGGTCATTTATATGTATTCCTTCCTGCGTATAATTCCCGACTACCTGGACAAAATCTCCAGCTTCACCATTACTGTCTCCCAGGACAGCACCTCCAGCTTCACCATTACTGTCTCCCAGGACAGCACCTCCAGCTTCACCATTACTGTCTCCCAGGACAGCACCTCCAGCTTCACCATTACTGTCTCCCAGGACAGCACCTCCAGCTTCACCATTACTGTCTCCCAGGACAGCACCTCCAGCTTCACCATTACTGTCTCCCAGGACAGCACCTCCAGCTTCACCATTACTGTCTCCCAGGACAGCACCTCTAGCTTCACCATTACTGTCTCCCAGGGCAGCACCTCCAGCTTCACCATTACTGTCTCCCAGGACAGTACCTCCAGCTTCACCATTACTGTCTCCCAGGACAGCACCTCCAGCTTCACCATTACTGTCTCCCAGGACAGCACCTCCAGCTTCACCATTACTGTCTCCCCGAACAGCACTATCAGCCCCACATTTACTGACTACCAGGACATCACCTCCAGCCTTACAGTTTCTAACTATATGGCCAGTATCAAGGGCAGTACCATTCAGCCCAGACTTTTTATGTTCCCATCTGTTGTAGAAAGCTTCCAGGTTGTCTATGAAAGCAGCTTTGATGTTATCCTCTTTTAATACCCTTGTGATTTTAGTCCACAGATTAACCAAATTTTGTGGCTCTCTCATAAAAAATTAATTTTGATCTTCGACTCTCAGTCTGGTTAGCGGCTTGCTAAAAACTGAGTCATATTGGGACTTGAGTAGCTCACTCATTTCCTTGCTGTCATCTGTGTATTAGGTACATTTTTCCCGCTGTAACATTATTATTGTTACAAAGAAGAAGCGCTATACCTACAAGGGTCATACAGCTGTAACGTTGTAAAATGTCATATAAATTAGGGTAATCACAATGTGGTATAATCAGTTTTCATAATATTTAGCCCTACATAATTAAAAGAAAAATGAGAGCTGTGGTTGTTGCGATTTAAGACATTAAATAATTCACGATGACGCAGAGTAATAATGTATGCTTTTATTTTAATCTAATTAGGGAGAAAACGAGACAAACTCAAGAGACTGATAAGTTATTGGGACATTTATATATCTGCACTGCGCGCTATTTGTTCGCTTGGGTTACCGGTCCAATTATTTTCCAGAATCCTAAAATCTGTCCACCTATGTAATACGCGATGAATATATTATATCTGAAGCAAGTGGAAAAAGAAAACGCGAGACTCCTTTGAAAATCCGTTCATCAATATTCTACACCAGCAGAATCCTAAATATACATTACAACATCTGCAAGAATCCATTTTACCTTACCTCCGTACTCTGACGATAACACGCTTAATAACCATAAAATTTACCAAAATGCCTAGAATGTAAGTGAGTGCTCTGGGAAACTTTGGATTCCTAAAAACTGGGCTAAATTTAAGGCGATAGCAGTAATGCAGTGTGTTTTAAAGGTAAAAGAGAGTATCCATTACTCGAGCCGCAGCTACGCAGTCTGGTGCTCAAGTTAGTGTTTACAAACGGAGTCAACGGGCCAGTCTTCACACCTCTCCTCTGTGTACAATGTCCGAGGAAACCAAGGTTTGTACCCTGTCATTACATGCATCGTCTCTACACACCACCCAGGATGGCTGAGGGTTGTGCCCTGGAGGTATATTTTGCCAGTGTTGCATCGGGGCCTCGGTTAAATATGTCCAGTGGTGGGTGGGTGGCTGAAGACTATGTTAATGATTGGTCATGACTTCTTTCTTTCCAGTGAACGACTATGTCGAAGGGAATTATCGACTTAAGTTCTGGAGTATGTAATTATGTGTATGAGCCAAATAAATCATTAACCTATACAGTATATATCTTATAGGTTTTTGTTTTTCATGCTATCTCTTAAGTCATATTGTTGGGCTGTGCTATGTTATCCTTGATTAAATCTACATAATATACGTTTTATGTACCTTGAACATCTGTGTTGTCAAAAGACAGTTGGAAAAAATAATTTTGTTATATATTCTAAGCTTAATAAATGCTTACTAAGATATTCAGTGTCTGCTTCAGGTGTGTTATTCTTATCTGCTTTGCAGAACTACTCAGGGTTGTCTATATTAAGCACTGTGAATTGCAGAGAGCTTGTAAAAGAGGTTGTAAATATGTCACCCATATTTTTATTTGATAAGAGATTTTGCTACAATATAAAATACATTTTGTCAGATTCTAGCAAGTGTAGTAAGTTTGATTGTGTAGTGTTCATATACCGTATGTTATATTTGTGTGTGAAAGATTTAATTATCAGATTTATTATCAGGTGATTTTGTTTTTAACATTAAATATCAATACTTAAGGATCAATATACAAATTTAATATACTTGATACATATGTGATATGTACATCTGATTGTGTAAATGATGCATATAATTGAATAGCAATTATAAATTTTGTTAGAATTTTATTTTATTTGCGTTATAATATAACGGCAATTAATATGAAGATAAAAATATTGTGGAGGGGCAAAGATATTTAATTAAATTTAAGAATCTTCTAATGTTTTACATTAATCTTCACATATGTTTATTGGAGTTCCAAGGAGTTGTTATAATGAATGCATATTGATTGAGATCAGTGTAATAGATTAGATGTATATAGTACTGACAAGATGGTGACTAAGACACATGTCAGTACCTGGGTGTATCTAAGTGCAAAACACACACTATTCAACTAGGTAAGATAAGATAAAATTTTGTTCAAATCTTTAACCCTTGATGGTTAGCCACCCAGGATAACCCAAGAAAGGCAGTGCATCATCGAGGGACTGTCTCTCTTATTTCCATTGGGGTCCTCAGTCTTATCCTCCAGCATCTACATTTGTGGAAGTTTGCTTACTCATCTATCAATACTTGTTGGTATTTTGTACCAGGTTTTCTCATATCCGAAACTAACCAACTGTGATATAGGTGATCGCCAATAGTAAAGATGGGTAAAACTTGTGTATTTAAGTTTTATACTGCGATTCTGTTTAGGCTTTTGGACTGCAATCAGCAATAGCCTGCCTGATTAGGCAGTCATCAGGGATGCCATTGCATAGATTGGGTTGCATGTATAATAAAACTCATAGCTGACAACAGGTAAGGATGATGCTTTTATCAGTTCACTGCATTTTGCAGTTGTACCACAGTTGGCATCTTAGTATTATTGATCATCCAGCTGGTATTGGGAGCAAATAGATATGGTTTTATTTTCATATTTTTATTTTTGCCAACTGAGTTCAGAAGTTTTCTTCCTTTGGAGGCTTTAGAAAAGATAGCTTGTAGATCATATATTTTCAGGAATTAATCTATGTAGTTCATGTAAAGTGTGCAGTTACCCCAATTATTAGTTTTACAGTACTCAGCTGAAAGAAAAAACTTTCCCAAATAAATACACGTATTTACAAAGTCATTGTTATAAAAGCACAATGTACTTGATATTTGATTTGATAAATGCATAAGGAAAATGAGGAAATTGGGATTTACTGAACCTGTGTTTCTTAGATTTCAAGTCAATTGTGAGAGACAATTTTATTGCTTTGATTAAGAGAAATCTTAATTTACTTAAGTTTCTAGAATTTTTCATAAATTGTCTAGTACTGTTCTGCTAATCCTCTTTACTGGTTATTTCAGAAGGAGGAGAAACCAACAGAGCACATCAATCTTAAAGTAGTTGGTCAAGATGGCCAAGTTGTGCACTTCAAGATCAAGAAGCATACATCCCTCAAGAAACTCATCAGTGCCTACTGTGAAAGATCAGTAAGTTGCTGCCATATGTGTACCCCTTTTATTTAATATTTTGATACCTTGTAATACAGCAAGAATTTAAATTAAACATAAATTGGGATGTTTGAATGTGCATGGATGTTGTGTCGATGATAAGAAAGAGATGATTGCTAATGTTATGAATGAAAAGAAGTTGGATGTCCTAGACCTAAGTGAAACAAAGCTGAAGGGGGTAGGGGAATTTCAGTGGGGGAGAAATAAATGGGATTAAGTCAGGAGTATCTGAGAGAGTTAGAGCTAAGGAAGGGGTAGCAATAATGTTGAAGGATCAGTTATGGAGAGAGAAGGAATATAAATGTATAAATTCAAGGATTATGTGGATTAAAAAAAGGGTCGGATGTGAAAAGTGGGTCATAAAAAGTGTGTATGCACCTGGAGAAGAGAGGAGAGAGAGAGAGATTTTGGGAGATGTTAAGTGAGTGTGTAGAAACTTTTGAGCCAAGTGAGAGAGTAATTGTGGTAGGGGACCTAAATGCTAAAGTAGGAGAAGCATTTAGAGAGGGTATGGTAGGTAAGTTTGGGGTGCCAGATGTAAATGATAATGGGGAGCATTTGATTGAACTTTGTATAGAAAGGGGTTTGGTTATAGGTAACAAATATTTTAAGAAAAAGAGGATAAATAAGCATACAAACAAGATGTGATGTAGGGTGAAATGACAGTACTGTAGTTTGTTGGACTACATATTGATAGATAAAAGACTGTTGGGTAGACTTCAGGATGTACATATTTATAGAGGGGCCACAGATGTATCAGATCACTTTTTAGTTGTAGCTACAGTGAGAGTATAAGGTAGATGGGATACAAGGAGAATGGAAACAGCAAATAAGAGAGAAGTGAAGATTTATAAACTAAAGGAGGAGGAAGTTAGGGTAAGATATAAACAACTGTTGGAGGACAGATGGGCTAGTGAGAGTATAGGCAATACGGTAGAAGATGTATGGGGTAAGTTTAAGAATATAGTGTTAGAGTGTTTAGCAGAAGTTTGTGGTTACAGGAAAGTGGGTGTGGGAGGGAAGAAGAGCAATTGGTGGAATGATGTAAAGTGAGTAGTAAGAGAGAAAAAGTTAGCATGAGAGGTTTTTACAAAGTAGAAGTGATGGAAGGAGTATATGGAGAGAAAAAGAGAGGTTAAGAGAGTGGTGAAGCAATGTAAAAAGAGAGCAAATGAGAGGGTGGGTAAGATGTTATCAATAAATTTTGTTGAAAATAAGAAAAAGTTTTGGAGAGAGATTAATAAGTTGAGAAAGCCTAGGAAAAGAATGGATTTGTTAGTTAAAAATAGGAGAGCAGAGTTATTAAATGGAGAGTTAGTGGTATTGGGAAGATGGAGGGAATATTTTGAGGAATTGTTAAATGTTGATGAAGATAGGGAAGCTGTGATTTCGTGTATAGGGCAAGGAGGAATAACATCTTACAGGAGTGAGGAAGAACCAGTTGCAAGTGTGGGGGAAGTGCATGGGGCAGTGAGTAGAATGTAAGGGGGTGAAGCAGCTGGGACTGATGGGATAAAGATAGAAATGTTAAAAGCGGGTGGGGATTGGGGATGTAGTTTTGGAGTGGTTAGTGTTTTTATTTAATAAATGTATGAAATAGGGTAAGGTACCTTGGGATTCGCAGAGAGCATGCATAGTTCCTTTGTATAAAGGCAAGGGGACAAGCACCCAAAGCCACTCAGAGTATGTGAAGTAAAAGGACACAAGTGCAACTAATGTGACATTTTATTGTGGCAACGTTTCACTCTCCAGGAGCTTTATCAAGCCATTACAAACAATACATGGACACAGAGGGTATATATAGGCTCAGAGTGAGGTGCAATACTAGTGGTAGTAGTAGTAGTAGTAGTAGTAGAAGTAGTAGTAGTACAAAGTAGTAGTTGTAGTTAGTAGTATAGTCAGTATTAAAGTACATGCAAGAAAAGAGCTCTTCAGATCATTAATTCTCCACGCACCAACACCACTCCCAACAAAGTTATAATTCTTCCCAACAGCCAGGTTGCACTGAACGTTTCTAAAGTACTTTCACAAGCTAACACCAGAGTCGCCATCGCTTCTAGCACTTCAATAAAGGATCTAACCAGGACAAAATCAAAGCACCACGAACCAGTCAACGCAGAAATTTACACTATACCCTGTGGAGGCTGTGACAAGATTTACGTAGGTGAAACAGCAAGAAACCTCGACACCCGCCTCAATGAACACATTTACGCATGTAGGAACGATAACTTGAACAACGCCTGTGTACAACACCGAAATTCCACCAATCATCTCATGAAATTCAGGGACGCCCAATTAGTGATCAAAGAAACTAATTTCCGCAGACGCAAGTGCCTTGAATCAGCACTGATCGCTGTTTCGAATACAATTAAACAAAACAACGGCAGCTTCACCATCTCTGAAGTCTTAGCAAGAATCCTCCTGAAAACAGTAAACCCTGCCATCACATAGTCTCTCCTGTTATACTACACAAAGCACATTACAGAGAGTGAACAGTCTATATTTGTCCAACCTATTTTTATGTTACCCAAGTAATAGCTTTTATATCCTTTTACTCATGTACGAATTAATTGCTCTACCATATTGTATTACTACTACTACTACAACTTTTACTACACTACTACTACTACTACTACCACTAGTATTGCACCTCACTCTGAGCCTTTATATACCCTCTGTGTCCATGTACTGTTTGTAATCGGCTTGACAAAGCTCCTGGAGAGCGAAACGTTGCCACAATAAAATGTCACATTAGTTGCACTTGTGTCCTTTTACTTTACATATTGTCGGTAATTCTACCAACTTTATTACATTTTTCCTATTTTATCCAATGATTCCACTGTTTGGCCAGTTTTTTGTTTGTAATCTCCAAAATCTATTAAATGGGGAGGTCTGTTAACTCTCTAACTGTCCAAACGTTGATCTACTTTTTTTTTTTTCCATTCTTTCTTAGGGAGAAAATCAAGGTCGGAGTGCTACACGCACAAACGTAGATCTACGTTTGGAAAGTTTAAGGGTTAATTAGAGGTTTTACTGTATTAGTACTAGTAGTACTACCAGTGGGAGAGGAGCATGGCCAAGACACACAAGGAAAGAAGGGAATGCACCATCTAATAAAGAGCATGAGGGATGATATGGCTACACTGAACTGCAGGACTCGTTGTTGTTGTTATTACTATTATTGTTATTATTTTTATTATTACTTAGTATTCTATTAGTACTAGTAGTACTATAAGTACCAGTACTGCTACTAGTACTAATACTGCTAGTACTACTAGTTCTAGTGCTAGCACTTCCGCTGCTGCTACATACTGTCTGTAGGTTCACATTACTTAAATAACGTTTATTTAATTTTACAACAGTGTTTGCTGATGGCTACATGCACACCCATAAAGGAGGCAGTTGGCAGTGCTCACTGGTGGCAACAGTTGATGCATGTGCTACCACACTTGCCAACACTCTGCAATTAACCACTGTCAAAGGAACTTCTCACTTTAACAGTGCCCTTTTTGATATACAATATTTCTAATAAATTGGTTATAAACCCAGATTAGTTTCACTTAGGAAGTGTATTAAACTTCTGCACTTTACATTTTCCACAATAATCTCTAGTATTCTTTACAACTTGTCACATTGTATGCAGTAAATACTATCATAGTATTTACTGCAAGTGTGCCTATATACTTTTGTAAAATCTCTAACCTTGTTACTACTACCATGTTTAAGGTCAGTGACTTATGGGTTTAACACTTAGTTATGATTGTAATAATAATAATTAAGGTCAGTGAACTTTTGAAAAATATGTAACATTAAAACCTAAGCAAGTAAAATCAGGGTATTCATATGCATTAGGGACATGGCCGTAATGTACACAAATATGCCAAGTTTAATGATATTGACTTTTGTGTTAAGCTCTCATGTCTGCTTTTACTTATTCTAGTACTTTTTCATTTCAGAAACTTGTTCAGACTACAGTAAGATTTAGATTTGATGGTCAGCCAATATCAGAGAATGACACCCCACAAGGCTTGGAAATGGAAGATGGTGACACTATAGAGGTGTTTCAGCAGCAAACTGGTGGTTGCTACCACCATTATCTTCTACACTTGTGACCCTCCTCTTCTGAAATATTTGCCCTTGAGCCTCGGCCGGTACTGTCCTATGGGGAAAAGTAGCCAGTGGTATTTTTGTCATGAATGATAAAGCTCAAGTAAGATATTTTATCGTCTGTTGTATGTCTACCCTTTTTCGGAAACCTTTACTAAGTAAAATGAGCTTAGTTTTCTCAGTCTTATACTCAGAAATGCCAACCTTCCTGTGGAAGCCACTTTGAGATTTGTAGCGTCTGATTTATTTAGCGGCAATAGATTTGCCATTGACTACTATTCTCAGTGATGGGTTCAGGTTGCTAGAGGGTTGTATTTTATGTATTGGTATTGAAGGTCAGTTGTGAATAATATTCTTTGGTTTGATATACTCTTAACTGACATATTTACCTAAGGAGGTGGCAACAGACTAATTTATCAAGATCTTTGAGAGCATATTACAGTAATGTGACTCATAGATTGCTTTATATTATTATTCAGTTAATTAGCCACAAACTGTGTTAACTGGTGAATGGAAAGGCTTCCTTCATATACTGTTACTGACCCAGCAAATATGTTTGCCTCCACCTGACTCCCAGGCCAGATGTTGGCCTGGAAAATATGTCAGAACAGATAAAAATAAATTTGTGACAAAGTGTACTTCATTTATTTTCCAAATGCATTATTTTCTTCATTTGTTATTTCTGTCATGTGAGCTCAGTATGCTTAACTGAATGAACATTTGTCTTCATAATCTTCAAAAAAACAGATAAAGAAAACTTTAGAATGAAAGGATGTATGCGACAGACCAGCTTGAAGACTCAATTGGTTGTATTTATATGAATTTCATATAAAAGTGAGGTTATGCACACTTTGGATTTCTACAGCATATGTTCCCTATTGTATTGCACCAGTCCTGGCTTCACAGTCCATACTAACAATTTAAAAATGTATTTTGTATGATGTTTTGATTTAAAACATATAATCTACCAGTAGTGAGAAGATTATTTTCTTTTGTTTGGTAGCTTTTCAGTTTTTTATTTTTCAAAGGTTAACTTTGTTATTGATTAGTAGTTCATGCCCTTGCATTAATTATTCAAGAACATTAAAACTTTGATTTCATTGGGATGAAGTATGAACATTTGTTTGGTATATTAATGAAATGCACCGTAAAATATCCCAAGCTTTAGCTATCTTCTTAGAAATGCAATATTGCGATGCATTAAATACATAAAATTTATATAAAGAATTACATAACACTGTATTGTGGAATTTATCACAAGTATAAAATTTTGAGTTACCAGCTTGTTCAGCTAAATACATTGATTGGTTTCATCTGGATATACTGCTTATTTTATAGTGCACTGAAATATTTAGTGCACTACAATGATGTTTGCAGCGACAAATGATGCCTGATAAGAATACTATATTTAAGAAGTTTTAATGCATCAAACTAATGTTTTCAGTACTGTATGTTCAAAATAATAATTCTCAAATTTGAATTGTGTTTTCTAAATAAATATAGATTTTTGATACCTAATCTGTAACACCAAATAGTAACTCTGGAGCAAGGGGTTAGTAACCCCTTCTCCTGTATAAATTGCTTAATTTAAAAAGAAAAACTTTCGTTTTTCTTTTTAGGTCACCCTGCCTCGGTGGGATGCAGCCGGTGTTAAAAAAAATAATTCTGTATCTGTCATACATACCTTGAATAATTAAGTTTTTAATATGGTAATGGAAGTTCAAATCATACTTTATTTCGTCAAGCCTTCATGTCATCCTTACATTGTAAATGTCATAAAGTTCATTTAAAAAATTACTAGGAAATATTTCTAGATATGGATACTCATGTTTTGATACAACATTTTCAAGTAAACTTTTTTTTAATGTAAGAATTAATAAAGCTAATTCATATATATATGAAAGTTATCATTTCCATTTTAAATGCATCTTCACTGTTACTTATGCTGTTGATTTAGTATCTCTAAGGGATTCCTAATTTTTAATTTCTAAGACTCAAAATTTCAATGTGCTTATCTTTAATTGTATCGTGTAGCATCTATACTGCTTTTCCCATTAAAAGTACCTCTGAATTACAAAATTGTGAATGAGGATTTCCTTAATTACAGGGAAAAGGTGGATGATCAATTGATGAAAGCTGTTAAGTCAGTGGACTGAATTACTAATGCTGAAGAAAAAGCCATTAGAGCATGCCAAAAGAATGGAGAATTGTATGAAAGTGTAGAGAGAATAAAGGCAATTACGTATGTCTGTATAATTAAATTTTAGTTAGGTGTACAGCACTCATTCACATTAGGATTTTTAATTGCCTCTATTGGTTTACATGGGCTGAAAATAAATGAACTACAGTATATACATTTTAATCACTGTATATTTATAATGAATGGATATACTGAGATTTTTCTAATTTCCTTTTCTGTATACATTTCTCTTTGTGAGGTTTGATATACCTACCTTCACCCATTTATATGAACATTAAATATGGACGACAAAGCCGAGTGTCTGTTTATTACATTCGCTGAAAATAAAGTTAAATTTGTATGTATTGCTTGTAATTACTGTACCCACTTTTGCTAT
Source organism: Cherax quadricarinatus (assembly GCF_038502225.1). Taxonomy (NCBI): domain Eukaryota; kingdom Metazoa; phylum Arthropoda; class Malacostraca; order Decapoda; family Parastacidae; genus Cherax; species Cherax quadricarinatus. The sequence goes on from NW_027199066.1 coordinate 15,535, forward strand.
ACTAATCTACTTGACTCTGAAGAATTAGACATGTGCAACAATTGGGTATGCTTGACTTCCACCATCTCTAATGGCCGTCATGGAAAACGAAGCGTATGGCTTGTGTAGTGTGACTATATTTTATGTGATTTAGTTTTTTCAGTTTTGTCTGAGTTACTGTTATATTTATGGAAAAGCACTAACCAAATCACAAATATTATTATTATTATAATCAAGGGGAAGCGCTAAACCCGGAGGATTGTACAGCGCCTGGGGGGGGGGGATTTGGAAGGCATTCAAGCTTAATTCGGGGAACTGGAGCACAGATCCAATTTCCTAAATCAAGAGCCCCTCACCAACATCAAGGAACCTTCCTTGAGGGCCCAAATCACAAATAATAGCTCAGAAATGCACATTCCAAGAATTGAACCTCTGTTAGAGATAACACCAACCATACTGAGCTAATTTTGTAAAAAAAATTTTAGGCTTCTGGTGGTGAAGCACTACCTTCAGTCGTTACTCTTATTTGTGAAGAAATATTTTCATAAAGTTCTTATGTTGTTGTACCACTTATTTCATAGTTGACAATTATGGTCTCTTGCTCTTCTGTTATAGGTGCTAAGAAATCTTACTTATTTTCATATTTCGTGATGATATTACTATTATTTTTTTTTACCTCAACGGGTATCTTCTACCAAGGCAGGGTGATCCAGATTATTATAATAAAGTGCTAAACCCGCTAGGGTCAAGAGTGAGCCGAAAAAAAAAGGAACACATTTGCTGTCATTCATTCAGTTGCTGTCTTCCTAGAAATGTGTTGACATCACAGTTAATTTCCCTTCCAACTGCAACATCCCTACCCCTCCCTCAGAGTGCAGGCACTAAACTTCTCACCTCGAGGACAAGTCCAGTTAACTGGTTTCCCTGAATACATTCATATGCGTTACCTTGCTCACACTTCAACACCACCTCCATTAAAAACCACTCGTCTCCATTTGATGTTATTGTGCTCACAAAGTTATGGGGAAGAGCTTAACCTACAAGGGGTCATAGAATACCTATGGAATGAGAAGCATTCAAGTTAATCCAAGGAAAGGGAGAATAAGTCCAATTTCTTGGATCAAGAGCCCCTCACTGGCATCCAGTAAGATCACGACCCCTTGAGGGGTCGTAATCTTACTGTAAGGTTATTATGGCTTATTTTTTCCCTGCCTGCCACTAAGTATTTTCAGTGTTTTAAATCTACTTCATATTAACTTGGGGAGCTATTTTGCAGCATTATCTTTATTTTTTCCATAAGTCCACCACATACTAGAGCTACACATTCTAATGTTGATCATGCCTTTCAGGAAAGCACTTTTGAATGAAGAGCTGTCAAGAGTTTAATTTTCCTTAATAAATTATTATAATCAAAACTAAGCACTAAAATCACAAGGTCCTACAGTGCTGCTTTCCTTACTAAAGTTGATATGTTAGAGGATTACTTTTTTTTTTTTTAAGCAAAAAAAAAAATTGAGTGAATGAATCACTAACATCACAGTATGTCAGATAACTTCATACAAGTTCAGAAAGTTGCTTGGTGAGGTTAAATGAAGTCCTGCAAGATAGTAGGAGTCTTAAAAGTACTCTATACACTGACTTGACCTCAGGGCCCTTATTTTTGTTAGTCCTCACTCACCTAATTGTGGTTGAAGGGGTCGAGACTCAGCTCCTGGCCCTGCCTCTTCACTGAACGCTATTAGGTCCTCTCCCTGCTCCATGAGCTTTATCATACCTCGTCTTAAAGCTATGTATGGTTCCTGCCTCCACTACATCACTTGCTAGACTATTCCACTTCCTGACTACTCTATGACTGAAGAAATACTTACTACATCCCTCTGACTCATCTGAGTCTTCAGATTCCAAGTGTGACCTCTTGTTTCTGTGTCCCCTTTCTGGAACATCCTGTCTCTATCTACCTTGTCTATTCCATGCAGTATGTCGTATGTTATTATCATGTCTCCTCTAACTCTCCTGTCCTCCAGTGTTGTTAGGCTGATTCTCCTTAGCTCTGGAACTAACCTTGTCACAAACCTTTGCACTTTCTCTAATTTCTTGACGTGCTTGACCCAGTGTGGGTTCTAAACTGGTGCTGCATACTCCAGTGTGGGCCTGACATACACTGTGTACAGCATCTTGAACAATTCCTTACTAAGGTATCGGAACGCTATTCTCAGGTTTGCTAGGCGCCCATATGCTGCAGCAGTTATCTGGTTGATGCGTGCTTCCGGAGACGTGCTCGGTGTTATACTCAGAAGCCAACTGCTAGACCAGGTGTCCAGCCTGTCCAGGTCTCTTTGAAGTCCTGCCTGATCCTCATCTGATTTAACTTTCCTCATTAACTTCACATCATCTGGGAACAGGGACACTTCTGAGTCTATCCCTTCCATCATGTCATTCACATATACCAAAAATAGCACTGATCCTAGGCCCGACTCCTGTGGGACTCCGCTTGTCAGAGGTGCCCACTGTGATACCTCATCATGTACCATGACTCGTTGCCTCCCTGTCAGGTATTCTGATCCATTGCAGTGCCTTCCTGTTATACATGCCTGATCCTCTAGCTTCTGCACTAATCTCTTGTGTGGAACTGTGTCAAAGGCCTTCTTGCAGTCCAAGAAAATGCAATCGGCCCACCTCTCTCTCTCTCGTGTCTTACTTCTGTTACTTTTTCATAAAACTTCAGGTTTGTGACACAGGATTTGCCTTCCATGAAGCCATGCTGATTGTTTATACACTTGTTCTGTTCCAGGTGCTCCACCACTCCTCCTGATAATCTTCTCCATGATTTTGCATACTATATACATCAGTGACACTGGTCTATAGTTTAGTGCCTCTTTTCTGTCTCCTTTTTTAAACATAGGAATTACATTTGCCGTCTTCCATACCTCAGGTAGTTGCCCAGTTTCAAGGGATGTGTTGAAGATTGTGGTTAGTGGCACATACAGCATTTCTGCTCCCTCTCTAAGGGCCCACGGGGAGATGTTGTCTGGTCCCATTGCCTTTGAAGTATCAAGGTCACTTAGCAGCTTTTTCACCTCCTCCTCAGTTGTGTGTGTCATCCAATACTTGTTGGTGTTCCCCTCTGACCTGTCTTCACTGTAAATACATACCTCTTGATCGTTTCTTGTGAGTTCCCCACCTTCTTTCCTTAGCCTGATCACCTGATCTTTGACTGTTCGTCTTCCTCCTAATGTGGCTAAACAGCAGTTTCGGGTCAGACTTGGCTTTCGATACCATGTCATTTTCATACTGTTGCTGGGCCTCCCTCCTTATCTGTGCATACTCATTTCTGGCTCTTCGACTAATCTCCTTATTTTCCTGGGTCCTTTGCCTGCTGTACCTTTTCCAGCCTCTAGTGCACTTAGTTTTTTACCTCCCTATACCTTCGGGTAAACCAAGGACTTGCTTTGGTCTTCTCATTATTTTTGTTGCCCTTGGGAACAAACCTTTCCTCTGTCTCCTTGCATTTACAGACTTTCCTACCAATTCTCTGTCCCATTGAACCTCCTTCAGGAAGTTCCTCATTCCTGTGTAGTCCCCCCTTTTATAGTTTGGCTTTTCCCATTCAACTCCTGATACCTTCTACTTGTAACTCTACTATACAATCAAAGCTCAGAACCTCATGATTACTAGCTCCAAGGGGCCTCTCATATGTGATGTCCTCAATGTCTGAACTGCTCAGGGTGAACACAAGGTCCAGTCTTGCTGATTCATCCTCCCCTCTCTCTGGTAGTGTCCCTGACATGTTGATGCAGAAGGTTTTCCAGTACCACATCCATCATCTTGGCTTTCCATGTTTCGGGACCCCCATGTGGCTCCAGGTTTTCCCCAATCGATCTCCCTGTAGTTGAAATCGCCCATAACCAGTAACTTTGCTCTCCTCCAGCGAGCTCTTCTTGCAACCTCAACCAGTGTGTCCACCATCGCTCTGTTGTTCTCTTTGTATTCCTCTCTTGGCCAACTGCAGTTCTGTGGTGGGTTATATATCACTGCAATGACTACCTTATGTGGATCATGGTGTATGTATTTGGAAGGGCATGTAAAAGGAAATTAAAAAAAAAAAAAGGTGATGAGAATAACAAAAAATGCAAGGTAATGATTGATTGAATATTAGAGCAGAGGGAGGAAGGGAATGTATTTAGGTATTTGGAAGTAGACATGTCAGCAGATAGGTCTATGAAAGAGGTGGTGAATTGTAGAATACTATATGAGGAGGAGGAGGTAGGAGTGCTGAAGTAACTGTAGAAACTAAATTTACCTATCAAGGCAAAAAAAGGAGATGTACCAGAGTACTGTAATAATAACTTTTATATCAATGCGAGGAATAGCTTTTGAATGCTGCAACAAGGCAGTGGCTAGAGGCAGCAGAGATGTCATGTTTGAAAGCAATGTGTGGTGTGAATATCATGCAGAGAATTCAGTGCTTATAAATTAAGAGGCTGAGGTGGTCTGAGCATATAGAGAGGATGTATTAATCCTAGGGTAGAAGGTATGGGGTCATTCCAGGAACAGTTGGAGGGAGACAGTAAAAGCTTACGAGTATGTGGCTTGAGCAACCAGCAGGCTTGTGTGAGCATGCTAAGATAGGAATGAATTCAGAAAAATGGTTTTTAATGGATGTGTTTTTTGGAATATAAGCAAGGTAAATTTTATGAAGGGATTCAGGGAAACTAGTTAGCCAGACTTCAGTCCCAGAGGTGGGGATAGCAGTGCCTGTTCTCTGGAGGGGGGTGGGGATGTTGCAGTACGAGGGTAATCTGATTATGTCAGCACACTTCTAGAAAGATTGAATGATGGTGAATGAGTTTTCTTATTTGGGTTAACCTGTCTTGGCAGGAGATGACAGTTAAAAAAATACTGTACTGTATACCTATTTAAACTTGATAGCTATTTCCCACCAAACCAGGGTGACAAAACCATTTGCTTACGCTCACTTATCACACCTAAATTCATTCAGTCGCAGTCTCTAGAGAAGTTTGCTGACATCACAATCAGATTACCCTCCGACTGCAACATCCCTACCCATCCTTCAGAGTGCAGCACTTCGTTTCCCACCTCCAGGACTCGAATCCAGCTAACCAGTTTTCCTGAATTCCTCCATACAAGTTAACCTGCTCACACTCCAACAGCATGTTTATTAAAACTCACTTGTGTCCATGCCCTCTTATTTAACATGCTTATACAAGCCTGCTGGCTTGGGGAATAAGAAAAAATAAATTTCAATCTAGGAAAAGAAAAAGTCTAATTCCTTGATCAGGAGCATCTCACCAATATCAAGGTGCCCTGAGAGGATGCACAACATAATTAGATGCACTGAAAGCAATGACACCAACTTATTAAGTTATTTCCACAATAATTTGGCAGAAACAATGAGTAAAGTGGCTACACACCATAGTAAATGCTTAATGCAAGGAAATAAACAATTTGAATTTGAATGTAAATGAAGTTGGTTGAAAAAATCAGATCTTTTTACCCACTTCACAATGATTTTCTAAATTACAAAATTATGATAATTATGAATGACAAATTACAAAATTATGATAATTATGACTGACAAAAATTACCAGACTACAAAATGAAGACAAACAGCATATGAAACCATAATAACCATTAGATTACAAAGATCATCTTCCAAAGAATAATGTAACATTAAGAAGCATTCAAAGATTTACTTTCTTTTACTAATAAAAATTAACAATACAAATGTTACAATACTTAATATTATTATTATTATTACAACAATCAAAACTAAGCACTAAACCCACAAGGGTCACACCATATTTAATAATGAGGAATGATAGCAAGATGACAGATCCACATCCCTAATTTATAAAAATTAAAGCCCCATCATTTAAGACTTCACGAGAGGGTCCAAACACAATTTAGTACAGTACAATATATACAGTTGACCCTTGAACAACATGGGTTTGAACTGTGTTGGGTCCACTTATACGTGGATTTTTATTTCCAATAAATATAGCATTGGAAAATTTTTTGGAGGTTTGCAACCGAAAAAGTTAAGAAAAACTTAGGCATGTCATGAATGCACAAAATATATGTAGATGCTAGACTATTTTATCATTTACTACCATGAAATATACACAAATCTATTAAAAACTTAAAATTTATCAAAACTTATGCACACAAACAATTACAGATAGTACATATTCCATTCGCAGAAATGTAAACCAACGTGAAGTTGCAAAAATATAATGTAATATATTTATTACTGCATGATGGTAGGATTGCTGGTGTCTTTTTTCTGTCTCATAAACATGCAAGATTTCAGGTACGTCTTGCTACTTCTACTTACACTTAAGTCACACTACACATACATGTACAAGCATATATATACACACCCTGCTGGGTTTTCTTCTATTTTCTTACTAGTTCTTGTTCTTGTTCATTTCCTCTTACCTCCTTGGGGAAGTGGAACAGAATTCTTCCTCTGTAAGCCATGCGTGTTGTAAGAGGACTAAAATGCCAGGAGCAAGGGACTAGTAACACCCCCTCCTGTATATATGTATTACTAAATGTAAAAGGAGAAACTTTCGTTTTTCCTTTTGGGCCACCCCGCCTCGGTGGGATACAGCTGGTGTGTTGAAAGAAAGATTTATTATTATTATTATAATCATAACTAAGCACTAAACTCAAAGGTCAATAATATAAATATATAATAATAGTATATTATTACAGATCATACACATTCCATTAGCAGCCAAGAGAAATGTAAACATAAATAAAGATGCAATATTAAATCATAAATATGAATTTCTCTTTTACATTATCTTTTCATTTTTGATGTCTAGTGCTTTGTGTCGTAAGACAATACTGATGTAGGTACTGACAGATATGTGATTCACCTTGTAAACAGAAGACAACTTATGGTATCGATAAATACAGTACATTACTGAAAATGTATTTTCTCTTCCTTGAGTTTTTCTTAACATTTTCATTCTCAAAATTACTTTATTGTAATACAGTATATAACACATTTAACATACAAAACATACATTAATCATCTGTTTATGTTATCAGTAAGGCTTCTGGTCAACAGTAGAGGAGTCAAAAGTTATACGTGGATTTTTGACTGTGCAGGGAGTTGGCGCCTCTAACCCCCATGTTGTCCATGGGTCAACTGTATATGTAATATACTGTACACACATACATATATAATATGCTAAAAAAATACACAGGTAACCTGCAGTTAGGAAAGGGAAACTTAATGACAACATTTTGATCTAAGCTAGACTGAAAAGTCAAATTTTCCTCTCATACCTTGGGTATGAGTATGGGTATGGGTTGTGTATTGTTCCTGCCATGGTATTGTGACTTTTTATTCTTTATAATATGCTAATTCTGTACTTTTTCATTTTTTTTGTAATGGACAATACACAAAAAGCTTCTCGCTAGCCTACCAGTACTGTGTGGCATTCACAACTGTGGGTATTTACAAAAATTTACTAAAATTATGCACACTCATGAATGAACTCATCTATTTTGCTTTACATATCTTCTGAATGAAATTACTGTTACTGTAATACACTTGCAACTGATTCTGAGGGAATTTTTTTTATCCTCTTTTTTTTTTTTTTTTTTGGATTGCCTAATCTTCCAGGCTTATGCTGTCAAAGGTCCACAGGGCTACATAATTATCCTTCATGAACATGTCAACAAAATCTTTCTTCATATACACAATTACTATGCTATGCACTACACTTGATTTTGCAGCATGTACACATGCATACAACACAAACTTTCAAAAATTTACCAAGTTAAAGACAATCCCAAATTTTCTTATTCCCTCTTCTTTTGTGTGTTGCCAAGAACCTTATGCCTGAGGGCAAACATGTGCATATAAAGCATTGGGAAACCTGTAAAAGAAAAAAATGAAGCATTACATAATAAGCAGCAACTATGTACTATACATACTTTGCTACATTCCATTTTTCAATATTTAAGAATATGCTTTTAAAACCAGGAACACTACAGGTATTTCAAATGCAGATTTGGAAATTTATTAAAACTATGCTAGATTAACAAACAAAACTACTAAAAACACTCTTACAAAAGCACGAAACTGTAATTCAACTGTTTCATAGTCTTGCATTATCATTTGAAGTCTGGCTAGCATCATTTCTCCACAAGACCACAAAGATTTTATTTCTGGCATTTATTTTCCCTTAAGGTTATTATTAGATAAAAAATTTATTTGCTTTTCATTCCAAGAAAAAACTTGCAACAATGAATTGAATGGGATAAATTCAGATTTTTAAAGGATATAGGAAAGAACAGATTTGTCAACAGCTGTAGATGAGTGGAACAATCTGCTATATAAGACCATTGTAGCTATCACATAGGGAAGCTATAAAAATAGCTGGACAAATATATGAGTGGGAAAAGGTTGGGTTTGAACAGTAACTGACTAGTTTTGTCAAGTGTTCTTACTAAGCACTGTATAACCTTTGTGGGTTTAGTGCTTAGTTATGATTATAATGATAATAATTGTTCTTACTCTGTATTTATCACATTATTTTGAGTGTTTTCCATTAATATATCTGATCTCTGGATATGAAGTGTCACTTGAGGAATACTAGAGATACTAAGAAAAATAAGTGTGAATCCATAACAATGTTGAAGAAAATTGAAGCTTTGGATATGTTTTGAGGTAGTGCATGTGTTATGAAAATTGTTCATAAGTTGTGTGAGAGTAATCCATTTGTACAATTAAAAATGAGAATAAAATAACAAGACTGCATTAAGTAGTATAGATTGTCACCTGCCCAACTTCACCTCTGAAATATTAGAACAAATCCTCTGTAAAACAGTAAATCCCATTATCACATGATAACAAGAAGTCATTGCACCTATCATTATTACTACCATGGGCCAGTAGACCTACTGCAGTGCTCATCTGTTCTTTACTTCAACCCTGCACCTCACCACGTTCCCTCTACATACCCTTGTATGTAGAGGAAACGTGTATTATTTGTATTGGTTTGAAAAGCTCCTGGAAAGTGAAATGCAGCCATGTGTCACTGTTGCTTTTAAGTCGTTTTACTGAACATACTTTATTCTTGTTTTCTTCAGTATTGGGATTACAATTTATAAATTTCAACCTTTCAGAAATATTTTTTTTTTAAAACATCAGCTATTTCCCACCGAGGCAGGGCGACCCAAAAAGAAAAAAAAACTTTCATCATCGTTCAACACTTTCACCATCATTCATACAAAATCACCGTCTTTGCAGAGGCGCTCAGATACAACAGTTTAGATGTCCATCCAAACAGAAATATTACCCATGAATAAGTCAACCACCTAATTTTGCCTACAAAATTTGTCTTTGAACCACAACTTATACTCGAGTGTATATGGTAGGTTATACGTATTTCAGTAATGCTTTACTACAGAAGAATATTAAAATGACTTATTTGCTAAATTTGGAGGTGTTGGGAGTGTAACCCTATTTTTCCTGTGTTCTTCACTTCATGCAACACTTTTACATTAGGCAACAATTTTCAAGAATATAGCCATTGTGTTAATGAGAGTTTAATATGCGTATCTTTAACCACCTTGGCCATTTCCTACCAAGGTAGGGCAACCCAAGGAAGAAAACACATTCATTACCATTCACTATCTGTGCAACTCTGTCTTGCCAGAATTGCACAGATCACAATTTGAGGCATACTAAGAACCAATGAAAACTATCAGTACACAAAACAATGATCTTACATGGTATGTACAAAAGGACAAAGATGATCAGTGCGTAGTAGAAATCAAAGCTGAAGTTTAAGGCATTAGGAAAGGTGATGGAGTACACTCTTGTACGAGCTGCATCAGGAAAGGCTGCATACACACACAACAGCTCCCCTGTAACGCCTACTGGGTACAACACAATAAACAGGGTGTACCTGTAAGGTCATCAGAATTTTAAACATCACAGTGATAAAAGATTAACAAAAATCTACGTAATCTTACAAAACATCTAGTGTTTAGGGGCTTTACCCTACTATGGCAAAACATCTTTTACTCAGATCTATTTTCTTTAACTTAGTTGTATAACATTATGTTTGACTTGTGACATTATAATGACATAATTGTAAACAACTTACTGAAAGGAGTGGGGGATATGAATCCATGGTAAGTCAATCCTAAGTCTAGCAAGCCAATACACTATCCACTGTCATCTAAATAAGATTTATTCAAGTAGTTGTATTTCTATACACTAACATGGTTAGCAGGTATACTCCAGGCATGGGTCCCACTGACCATAAATGCAGATTTTTAGATGAAGCTCACATTAGCAGGGCTGTGGTAAGCTCCAGCTCAACTCTTTTCAAAGACATTATGAATGATGAAATTATAATGAAAATTGTAAACAACTTGCTAATGGGGGTGGACTTGTCATGGTTTGGAACCCCATTACACTCAAGGAGCTGTTTACAATTGTGTAATTACGATTTCACGAGTCGTTCACAAAGCTCTGAAGGGACTTGAGCTAGAACTTGTCACATGTAGTTTAATTTATGCATTAAATAAAAAACAGAATACCTAAGAAATGTGAGGATGTGTGGAACTTGCTTGAGAATGTTGAGGAAATAGAAGGAGTATCTGATCACTTCTGTCACACTCCAAGCAACCAGTAACAAGGGCAGACCTGAGAATGTTAATTTGCAAGGTACACAAAGGGAATAAAAATAAATTTTTATTTATAATTTACTATTATTATTTGTTCATTACACAATTTAATAAACTATAAATATTAAATAGTCATTCAATAATTTCTAGCATGCTAGCTGTCTCCCACTATGGTAGGGTGACCCAAGAAAAGGAAACACATTACCCATCACTTATACAATAGCTGTCTTGCCAAAAGTATGCAGACATCACAATTCATATTGCCCTGCTTGAACGCTGATAGCATATGATGCCATATAAACCCTTTCTACAACTTGTCTTTCTCAGACTCATCTGACAACATCAGTAAAGACTGAAAATAAATGTGTACAAAACTATGAAGAAGTTTTGTGCCCATTTATTTTGTATCTTTACAGTGTTCATCTCTACCATTTTCTCGTGTGTGTGCATGATAATGACAGTCCTCATTCTTTCCACGGATTCCAGTTTCCTAATGAATCTAAGTGCCAATAGCAGTAATTGCAAAATCCCTGATAAAATATTGCACACCATACATTTATCTGTAACATGAGAATTTTTTAACACTTTGAAAGTACAGTACTTAAAATATCTGAAGAATCTATTTGCTCACCCTCTTAAGGAAGAAAAGTCCATAGAAAGAAATATTACCTAAGCTAGTGTGAGTTCCCTTAAAGGTGTACAGGACAGGCCACAGTACCATGAGCCGTGAAAATACTTGAGGCACCACCATTATGACACTGGATGGGACCAAGCCCACAGCAGCATGCACAATCTGTAGTAAATTATTTCTGTTAGTATTTTTTTTAACACACCAGCCATGTCTCATCAAGGAAGGTGACCCACAAAATGTAAACCCATTCACTTTCACTCATTCAGAAAGCTGTCTTTTCAGAGATGTGCAGACATCACAGTTAAAAATGACCCTCATTTATAATACTGTTAGTATTATAAAGCACAAAAAGCTTCAGCTATGATTTCACTACTTTTTCAATCACTTGCTCACCATATTGCCCTCCCTCGCCCCTCCTGCTGTCTTCCCCTTCCCTTTTTCCTATCTCTTTCCCTTCCTCTTTTGCATCCTTCAAATTTTCGTCTCTGAGTAAAAAGTATCAAGTGAAACTCCAAAGTGAATTTAATGTACTTATAACTGCTTAGTTATTTATTTCTAATATATAAAAAGTTACAGTATTAATATCATTGTTAATCCAATGCCATCTTTATAAATGTTCAGCTAATTTAACACTTCACTACTATTATGGTAATACGAACTTCCAGTTATTATGATTAGTTTATTGTCATATTACAGATATATTCATAAACATAATAAAACAATTCTAAGTTCATTAGTCAGAAATGGGATGCTGAATTCCTATGCATTTTGCCTGCTCAAACTCCACCATCCTAGCAATGTAACTCAGCATCAAGGGATTTCCAACTTCTGAAACCAGTAACAGTCACAGTTTAAACAAGTTTTTGTTTACCTCAAACTAGTTTTTATACACCTCCTAATACGAAACAGAGAGCATCTTTTCTTTCTTTTTTTTTTTTTTGGTCTGGATCTGGAACAAAAAACTGTAAATGTCACTTGAAAGTGACCGAATTGATTAGAATTCACACACTTCAAATTTTTAGTATCACATGATTAATACATACTCTAACATGTACTATTTTTTTTTCAATACAGATGTACAGGTAAATGATTCATTTTTTACTGAACTGCTATGAACATCATAAATACAGCAGTCACTGGTAGATAGTCATTCCTACAATTACTGTAGTACATCACTTAGTGCAATAAATACAGAGTATAATGTAATGTGTAATGTAATGTCTATTAATAAATGCTTGTAGAATGTGCAACAGAAATAGGTAAACATGTTAGGCTTACCTCCAAAACAGCAAGAGTTTGAGCAATCATAAGTACTGAGCTAGTGCTCTCCCATAGTCCTTTCAAATTTCCTCCTTCATATATCAAATGATGTGTTGTCTGGATTAAAACAATGAGCCACCTGTAGTAAGTACTGATTAATTAATGGTTTGCCCCTGTATGTTAGTCATCATAACTGAAACAATCACATTGAACCTTTTATCCATTGTTGACAGGAATATAATTGAATCATTGCTTTTCACAAAAGCATTTTAGAATATAAATACGTATATCTTTGTATTATACAAATTTTGATTCATTTATAATTAATATTCTACTGTAAGAAGAGAGAGAGAATAATTACTTTCCTACTGTACAACTATGATATGCTATTTCTTAGTATTAAGTAGAATGTAAGCCTATAATGTTAAGTTGGCCCATAATGCCAAGGCATAATAGAGGCTCTCTTTGCATTGCATCCCACTATTGTATATACACAATCTCAATGTACTGTTTGCAAAGACATTAAATAAATAAATAAATTAATAAATCTATGGCAAAATAGCAAGAGCCATTACACTAGTATCACATGGAAATATAAACACATATGCAGTATAATGTGATCCTTTATTGACTACGTTTCGCCCACACAGTGGGCTTTTTCAAGTCACAAACAGAACTACCTGGGGTGGAAGGAACGCGAGTATTTATAGTCAGGTTCAGAATGCTGAGGTCAGGTGGAGAATGCTGCATCTGATGATGTACCGAGTGGGGTTATAGAGTCTAAAATCTTGGGTAGCTTGGAAAGGAGATTGGACAAGTTTGTGAGCAGACCTTCTACAGTGTTCTTATGTGGGATAGCGATGAAGAAGTTTCTTGGCAAGTGGTTCAGCTATATATAGCCAAGAAACTTCTTCAGCTATCCCACATAAGAACACTGTAGAAGGTCTGCTCACAAACTTATCCAAATATTATTATTATTATTATAATCAAAAAGAAGCGCTAAGCCACAAGGGCTATACAGCGCTGCAGGGTAGGGAAGGAAGCAAGGGAATTGGATGGCAGAAGGGAGGGGGGATGATCAGCAGGTTACAGAAAACAGCGGGGCAGGGGATAGTACGGGGGTAGAGGGTAGCAAGAGATACAAGTAGAAAGGGCTGAAAGTATCAGAATTTGTGAAGTAAGTCAGTCGTTGTCAAAAAGTCAATGAGAGAGTCCGGATGAAAGGTGGGTCCATCAGCGAGAAGGGAAGGTAAAGAGAGAGCAGCGGGGCGAAGACGACGACAGAGGTAAATTCTGCGTGCTCGTTGATAAAGTGGGCAGTCCAACAGAATGTGGCTGACTGATAATGGAGCTTGGCAATTCTCACAGAGAGGAGCAAGACGCCTCTCCATGAGATATCCATGAGTAAGACGAGTATGGCCAATGCGAAGACGGGAGAGAGTAGTCTCCCAACCTCGACACTGGTGATAAGAAGACGGCCAGTAACCTATACTCGGTTTAATAGACTGAAGTTTGTTGCCGAGCATAGTAGACCAACGTTGTTGCCAACGGGTGTGAAGGTGGGAAGATATTACAGCAAAATAGTCCGTACATGGAATACCTCTATAAGAAACTGGTAGGTCATGTACTGCTGACCGCGCAGCAGTGTCTGCCTGTTCATTGCCCTGTACGTCAACATGACCAGGGACCCAACAAAAAACAATATCTTTATGCTTAGTAAAGATGCGGCGTAGCCAAAGTTGGATACGGAGGACTAAGGGGTGAGGTGTATCAAATTTTTGTATAGCCTGTAAAGCACTAAGGGAGTCTGAGACAACCACAAATGATGACACAGGCATAGATGCAATACGGATAAGTGCTGTAAGGATGGCATATAATTCAGCAGTAAAAATACTAGCTGAAGATAGTAAATGCCCTTGTACGACGCTGTCCGGAAACACTGCTGCGAATCCTACGCCGTCAGAAGACTTAGAGCCATCTGTGTACACAGCAATGGCATGAGAATGAGAGTGAAAGTGGTCAAGAAAAAGAGAGCGGGAAGCGACCGTAGACAGTTGGGCTTTCGAGCAAGGGAGGGAGAAAGAACAGACTCGAACAGCTGGAACTTCCCAGGGGGGTAGGGAAAAGTGAGATGCTACATGTACATAGAAAGGTGGTAGTTGAAGAGAAGACAAGAGCGAATGAAGGCGAAGAGAGAAGGGACGGAGTAAGCAGGGGCGGCGAACAAATAAAGAATGTCTACTAATATCAGTGACCATTCTATAAATGGAAGGATTGCGGAGATCATGAGAGCGTACATAGTAGCGCAGGCAATGGGCATCACGGCGATCGGATAAGGATGGAACGTTCGCTTCTGCATAGAGGCTTTCGACAGGGGAAGAGCGAAAAGCACCAAGGCATAAACGTAATCCTTGGTGATGAATGGGGTTAAGGCTAGAGAGAGTAGCAGGAGATGCCGCTGAATAGATCTGGTCACCATAATCAAGTTTCGATAAAATAAGGGTGGAATGTAGGTGAAGGAGGGTTCGACGATCAGCTCCCCACGAAAGATGAGCAAGGGTTTTAAGAAGGTTCAGCCGGCTGTGACAAGTTGCCTTCAGAGAGGTAATGTGAGGTTTCCAGGATAACCTACGATCAAAGAGGAGGCCCAGAAACTTGACTGTATCACGTTCAGGGATACGTGAGCCATAGAGGTACAAAGGATGATCAGAGATGACAGAGCGTCTAGTGAAAGTGATTTGGTGGGTTTTAGTGCTGGAAAATTTAAACCCATGTGTGGTGGCCCAATTGGAAACACGGTCGACTGCATGCTGGAGAGAAACTGTAAGGAGGTGACAGTCAGCGCCTGCACAGGCAATAGCGAAGTCATCAACATAGAGTGATGACCAAATATTTGATGGAAGACTAGAGGCCAAATCATTAATAGCAAGGAGAAAAAGTGTTGTGCTCAGAACACATCCCTGGGGGACACCTTCAGCTTGGATAAAGTCCGGGGAGAGCACATTATTAACCCGAACACGGAAATGCCTGTCAGTTAAAAAGTTCTTAAGGAAGGATGGTAGATTGCCTCGAAGGCCTAAGGAGTGGGCTTGGGCTAAAATATTATACCTCCAAGTTGTGTCATATGCCTTCTCAAGGTCAAAAAATATGGCAATAACTGAGTGGTTATTCGCAAAGGCATTACGAACATACGTATCCAAGCGCAGTAAGGGGTCTATGGTAGAACGTCCCTTACGAAAGCCATATTGACGAGTGGAGAGACTGTTGTGTGTCTCTAAATACCACACTAAACGTCTATTTACTAGACGTTCCATTACTTTGCAAACTGCACTGGTAAGAGCAATGGGACGATAGTGGGAGGTTTCATGTCCCGTAGTGCCTGGTTTGCGGAAAGGGAGAACAATGGCGGATTTCCACAGCTGTGGAAGAACTCCTTGTGACCAAATAAGATTGTAAAGGCGTAATAGGACTGCAAGGGCTGACTGATGTAAATGTTGTAGCATACGAATATGAATGTCGTCGGGCCCAGCTGCCGATGATCGACAAGCTGAGAGTGTTGCCTCCAGTTCTTGAAGTGTAAAAGGCACATTATACTGTTCTTCTCTGAGAGAAGAAAAGTCCAAGGGTGCTAACTCTCTGGCAGACTTTGAGGAAAGAAATGAGGGGCATAGATGGAGTCCCTGAGAAATACGGACCAGATGATTGCCAATTTCATTGGCAACATCTAGTGGGTTTGCTATATCAACACCGGCAACCCGCAGAACAGGAGCCGGGTCAGGAGAATATTTACCACTCAGTTTTCGTACTTTTTTCCAGACTGCACTCATAGAGGAAGCAGAGGTGATGGTGGAGACATAATCTCGCCAGCAAGTGCGTTTAGCGTCACGGATGACACGGCGAGCGATCGCACGCTTCTGTTTAAAATCAAGGAGTCGCTCTGTGGTTCTATTGTACCGGTACCTGCCCCATGCAGCGCGTTTCAAACGTACTGCACGAGCACAAGCAGGAGACCACCAAGGCACGCATTTCTGAGAATGCCTGCCCGAAGTTTGGGGTATAGAATGAGAAGCTGCGGTGAAAACGGAGGACGAGAAGAGGTGTAAAAGCTCATCGATGGAGGACGAAGAAGGAACCTCTTTAAAAACAGTCAGGTGTGAGTAAAGGTTCCAATTTGCCCGATTAAATTGCCAGCGTGGGGTGCGAAGAGGTGGCGAATATGAAGGGGAAGTAAGAATGATTGGGAAATGATCACTGTCATGTAAGTCCGGGAGAACAGACCAAGTAAAGTCTAATGCGGCGGAGGAAGAGCAAACTGAGAGATCGATGCAAGAGAGAGTATGAGTCCGAGGATCAAAATGGGTGTGAGTACCTGTATTTAAAACATGGAGGGGGTGGGTGGCAAGAAAAGCCTCTAACTGAATTCCACGGGAATCACAGTGAGACCCTCCCCAGAGGAAATGGTGGGCATTAAAATCACCAAGTAACAGAATCGGTGGCGGTAATGACGAAACAAGGAAGGCAAAATCCGGAATAGATAATGCCCGAGAAGGAGAGAGATATAAAGAACAGAGCGTATACCACCTATGTAAGTGGATACGGGCTGCTGTGTAATGCAGCGAAGTATGAACAAATAGCTGATGGTACGGAATATCAGTGCGGAGAAGAAGGGCACTTTCATTAAAGGTCCCATCAGGAAAAGGATCTGAAGAATACAATAAATTATAGCCTGAGATGTGAGAAATAACAGCAGAGTGTAATTTTGGTTCCTGTAAGCAAACACCAACAGGGGCAAACTGGGAGAGTAACATCTGAAGCTCACCCCGATTACCCCTGAGGCCGCGTATATTCCACTGTAAAAAGGCCATGATTGGCAATGATAAAGATACTTGAAATCCGCAGGTAAGGGTTCCTACGGACTAGAAGGGTTAGAAAAGTCCACATGCGGAGGCAGTGGAAAATGTTCAAGCAGCGAAGGAACGGTGCGCTGTGAAGAAAGGAGTTGCGCAGATGGAGCAGAGGAGAGAGAAAGAGCGGAAGGTGGATCAGTGTCCATTGATGGTTTGGTCTCTGCAATATATTCAGAGATTGCTTCAAGTGTTTCGGAATTCAGAGATGTCGTATGGGAGACAATATTGGGAATGGTAGGGGGAGGATGAGTAAAGATTGGAACTGTATTGGACTGTACCAAGGTAGGGGGGGGCGAAAGGGTGGAGGGAACTGGAGAAGCGTGGCAGGGGACAGAAGAGACAGGAACCTGGGAGGTGGCAGAAGAGGAAGAAACTTGGGAGGGAACAGGGGAGGAAGGTACATTACGAGGAGGAGGGTGAACCTCTGCACTTGTAACTGAGCCAGTGAGAGGGGAAGAACTAGGGACAGAGACAGGGAGGGTAAAATGAGGAGGTGGAAGATGGGTAGGAGGTGTTACCGGACCTTTTTTTGACTTTTGAGAAGTAGAGGGACGATTGGGAAGAGGTGTCGTACGAGGTCTCGTCGATACTGAGGCTTGTAAGAGAGAACTCGAAGAAGCGAGATTAGACTGAGGCGTTGAAGTAGGGACGTCTGAGCCGAGGACAGCAAAAGGATTAGATACAGGAGTGATTATGGGAGAGGTAACCACAGAGGTGGGTGTAGAAGATGGGATACCAGAAGTGGGGGGACGTTTTGAAACACGGGAATAAGAAACACGTGGGAGTCTCCCTTGGAGGCGGAGATGAGAAACTGCCATGGCATAAGGGAGACCTTCTGTCTCTTTGAGGTAACGGATTTCCCGCTCGTTTAAATAGACCTGACAACGGCGAGAGTACGAAGGGTGAGCCTCATGACAGTTAAGGCAAGAGGGAGATCGATTGCAAGACGTATTAGAATGGTCATCGGCACCACAGACTGGGCATTCGGCGATAGATCTGCAATATTTCGCTGGATGGCCAAATCGCCAGCAATTTCTACACTGTTGTGGTGTAGGGATCACCTTTCGAACTTGTAACCGATGTCCTGCTATATAAACTGAGGATGGGAGTTCTCGGCTGTCAAAAGTTAAACGAGCCACATTGCTAGGGTATCGTCTCCGCCCACGGGCAGGAAGAACGTAAGTGTCTACCTTGAGGATTGGGAGATCTTGGAGTTCCAGCTGTTCTAGAATGTCGGTGCCACATGTCTGGAAATTTTGTTGAACTATGGTATGGGGCAGAATAACGGTACCACTACAAGAATTGAGGGAATGATGTTTTTCAAGGGTGACAGGAACAGTATCTATATGGGAAAGACGAGAGAGCTCACGAGCCTGGGTAGCATTCTGTACGGTAATGATGCGCGTACCGCTCTTAAGAGCATGAAAAGAAATATCTTTACCAACATGGCGTAGGAGTGCCTTGCCAATACTATGGTCAGAAAGATAGGCAGTAGAGGAAGTTGGTCGTAAAGTGAAGAATTTAGTCCACTGTTCAGTCTGAAACTGAGCGTGGAAAGGTAGTGAAGGACGTGTCGATCGTTTCTGAGAAGAACGAGAAGGTGAAGGTGGAGAAGTATCATCAGCAGGTAATTGTCGTTGACGTTTAGGCGTGGGACCAGAGTTGGTCCGACGTGGAACGGGTCGGCGATTTGAAAATTGCCGCACCGTAGAGGGAGAGGCCGGAAGCATAGTCAGAGGAGAGCGAAGGTCTGATAAATCGAAGGAGTCAGTCGAGGCCTCAGTACCTGAAGCGGGTGAGGAAACAGCACCGGCAATAGGTACAGAGGCATGAGGAATGTCTGAAGAGTGGTCCAAAGACGAGGCGGGGTCAGAACGGGGTGCGGTATCAAGAAGGGGCCCGGGGGTACCAGGTTCATGGACTAGGGCTGCCATGGTTAGGTTACTTCTTTCTTTTTGTTTTTAAGAAAAAAAAAGAAAGAAGAAAAGAAAATAAAAATAAAAAAAAGAAAAAAAAAGGGGGGACCGGGGAGGGATAGTTCCTAGGAGGAATGAAAGGGCCAGAAATCTCCCTCCGCGCCCAAGAGGACTCGACACCGCTAGTAGCGCAGATGCAGCATGGAACCCGTGCCATACCCTACCCTTCATGCCAGTAAACCAGCAATCTGGGATAGCAACCTCACATCTGCCGAGCTACCTCGGTGGACAAAAGAGAGGGCGGCCGGATATCCGCCACAAAGCATACCTCCTTCAGCCACCACCCCCGGAATCCGAAAGGTGGCTTCCAGAGATACACCCGTCGCCCAAAAGACACCCAAAGCTACTCCGGGATACCGGAGAGGGATCGGGACATCCCTAGGCAATCCAGATTCCACGGCAAACTACGCCACCGCCAAGAAACCTCAACGGAATGGGATGGACCCCGGTGTCCTTTCCCCTACCTAGGAACTAGCGCGCCTGTGGGAGAAATCCCAAAGGACAAAAAGAGGAAGGGCAAAAGGGAGGAGTGGGGAGGAGGAGGAGGAAAGGAAAAAGGGGAGGATGGGGAGGATGGGATAGGGGAGGGGAGATTGGGGGGTAATTAGGTTCGGTCTGAGGAAGAAGACCGATAGGTCTAATTCCTCAGACCAAGAGCCTCTTCACCACGCCAAGGAGCCCCCCTTGAAGAGGTTCACATATGCATTACATCATGGAATAAGTTTACTGAGGCACAGGTACACAAATTAAATTATCATACATGGTGTAAATTACCAAGGATAACCCAAAAAAGTCAAACAAAGTGACTTACTTTTTCTTATGTATTTCCTGTACTTAATAAAAACTACTGGATAATTAAAAATATAATTAAAAAAACAAATCCACCTCCAGCTTCCTACCCAAGGGTTAAGAAGACATTGTAGAAGATGAGATATACATTCCCAGCAGAGCTTGGGTCCGAGATCTTCGTTTTGTTTGACATTTCAAGAATATGTGGCAGTGAAGAGAGCAGGTGACACTGTGGCAGCAGTGGAGAAAGTAGCTCAAGCAGGGAAGGCACCAGATCTTGCAACTCAAGCAGGGCCGCAGGGGCAGCACTGAGACAAGCAGCTCATGAAGCCTCAGCAGAGTACGATACACCAAGGTTAGACGATTGCGACGGTTCTAGAAACGTATAAACCTTATAACAATAAAAGGTAATATTAATAATAATAATGGTGCATCTTGTTCTTCCTATCCCC
>NW_027199067.1:0-2500 GCF_038502225.1 Cherax quadricarinatus
AGAAATAATGGATATAAGTTGGATAAATTTAGATTTAGAAAGGACATAGGTAAGTACTGGTTTTCTAACAGAGTTGTAGATGCGTGGAACAGTCTTCCTAGTGGGGTGATAGAGGCTAGGACCTTGTGTAGCTTTAAGAAGAGACTGGACAAATATATGAGTGGGAGGGGCTGGGTTTGATTGGTGTCATTGGGTACGGGAGTTATTTCTTGGGTGGCTTTAGGTAGAGATCGTTTTGATAAGGACCTGCCTCGTATGGGCCAGTAGGCCTTCTGCAGTGTTCCTACATTCTTATGTTCTTATGTTCTTATGAGTGGGAGGGGTTGGATTTGAGTGGGATTTGCACATCGGAGCTTGTTTCTTGGGTGGCATTGAAAATAGGGCTGGTCAAATGTTTGTTGCTGGGATGAATTGTAAAGGACCTGCCTAGTATGGGCCAACAGGCCTGCTGCAGTGTTCCTCCTTTCTTATGTTCTTAAAGACGCCACTGATGGCTGGGTCTGGTAACCCAGAACTAACTTTGAGCTTGACAGTAGCATCAAACTTTTAATTTTTTTTTATGCCACAGTGTGGCCTTGTATCTCAGCGTAGTAACAACATATATCGAAAATATTGTGAGTGGATTGTGTATGAGTAATTATACCAAAATAACATTAGTCTGAATGAGGATAAAATACAACACTTTACCTCCCGATGATCCAACTTAACCACCAACCTTCCTACCTTCTTTTATACTGTTTGTTTGTTTTTGTCTTGGGAGGGAAGGTTGCATTGTTTTGCTGTATTTTGTTTTGTCATACATTTTATAATATATGTTACATTATGTTAATAAGCTATTAACATAACATTGAGATAAATGCTAAACAATACCGACACGATGGAAAAGTATACTCACATGCAATATAATGCGATTTTTATTGACAACGTTTCGCCCACTGTTGCTCCGTCTAAACACTCTCATTTATTTCCTTTATCAGCTAAATTGGAAATGAACGTCCTTGTATTATTATTACTTGCTTGTACAATTATTTCAGTATGTGATCACTATGTATTTATATCTGGCTGTATATGTGTAGTTTTATTATGTGTCTGTTTTATGTAAAGGAGGTAGATTAATATAAAATAATCCAATCGTCCAAAAGTATGGTTAAACATAGTTTTTTGTTGTTGTTGTTACCCCCCACTGTTGTTACCCCCACTGTTGTTACCCCCACTGTTGTTACCCCCCACTGTATATTTGGTTAGGTGTTTGCCGGATCAGTGTCACGTGACCTACACAACGTCCAAACTAGGTGTTCGTCTTGTAGCAGAGTGAATGTACCAGCCGACTAGTCAACACTCCTTCACTGGTCTTATTAGACAGTTGTTAATTGCTCTTCCTCACCATAGTATATTCTGGGCAATGCTTGTTCTCTATCTGATTCCTCTAGTTATAAAACTAGTTAATTATAGAGAAGAAGATTGTATTTACGTGTAATTAGTCTGATATAAAGTCTTTTTGTGAAACAAAGCTTTAAGACATCATACGGGAAAATACGGTAAAAGATTCCCTGTTGTATATACTTCTTATCAGTATAAACAGAAAATATATAAAGTTACATACCTGACATTTTATAATATCTATGAAATTACTTCATTAAACTGAGATTGTACTTGAATTTATTTCATCCCAAACTCTGTCTAAATTGTTATGTCTGAATCCCACATGAAGGTAATATTTACTGACTTTTAAGCTTAATTGTAACACCCACAGAGTGGACTTTATCAAGTCACAAACAGCTTTACCTGAGCAGACTATGTGAGTATGTGTAGGGAGCATAGTGACGTGAAGAGTCAGGTGGAGAAAGTTGATTGCTGAAAAGTTGGATTTGAGAAAGACCTACCCGGCATAGGCCAATAGGTTTGTTGTTGTTTAGGACAACGTTGAAGAAATTTCCTGGCAAGAGATATAGCTATGTCGTTAAAGCTTCGTTTTAAAGTCTACCGAAAACCGACCAACCAGCAGGATCTTCCCAACTTCTACTCTCACCACAACACCAAAAGTAAACGTGACGTAATCATAAGCTTCTTGATTCGTGCTCTTCTAGTCTGTAGTAGTGAATTTCTTGAGGAAGAATGTTCTTTCATCGAACAAGTATTTTCTGAACTTAACTATTCTCATCACTTCATTATAGACTGTAGGCACTGCAGACACTGTAGACACTGCAGACACTGTAGACACTGCAGACACTGCAGACACTGCAGACACTGCAGACACTGCAGACACTGCAGACACTGCAAACACTGGGCATAAAACATCAACTCATACACAGATAACCCGCACATAGGAGAGAGAGAAACTTATGAAGAGAGTGAGTGAGTATAATATATATGTGAGGAGGACAGCGACGGGAGAAAGAGAGGAGGAAAGAGAATTAGTGGAAGTTGTAATTATGGTTGTAGTAGTAGAAGTGGGAGTAATTTGTGCCACAAGAGAAAGGGGAGTAAAGTGAGACAATAG
>NW_027199067.1:7500-36207 GCF_038502225.1 Cherax quadricarinatus
AAGAGCTGTAGCTTATCACCTTGAGGGATCACCTTTGGGACCTCAGGAGCTACCTTATGTGTATGACAGATAAGAACTTAAATATAATGTTAACTAGAGTAATAAACTCTAGGGACACCAAACTCCACATTTCACTTACTCGACTCTTGAGAAAATATAAAAACAAAATCCTGATGACGCAGTTTTGATCCGAGGAAATAGGGTTATTTTTACATTTAAAAACCTTGATACTAGGAAACGGACTATACAGTTCTGAGACACCCTGTGAAAATTTAAGTAACTAAGTATAACTTTGAGAAAATAAAAATAAATCTTGTTGATGCAGTCTTGATCCGAGGAATTGGAGTTCCCGCGCATAGTGTGATCAGAGGATCCACGATATAGTAAGTTATAATCTGAGGGTCCACGACATAGTAAGTTATAGCCTGAGGCTCCACGACATAATAAGTTATAACCTGAGGGTCCAAGACACAGTAAGTTATAACCTGAGGGTCCACGACACAGTAAGGTATAACCTGAGGGTCGACGACACAGTAAGTTATAACCTGAGGGTCCACGACATAGTAAGTTATAACCTGAGGGTCCACGACACAGTAAGTTATAACTTGAGGGTCCACGACATAGTAAGTTATAACATGAGGGTCCACGACATAGTAAGTTATAACCTGAGGGTCCACGACACAGTAAGTTATAACTTGAGGGTCCACGACATAGTAAGTTATAACCTGAGAGTCCACGAAATAGTAAGTTATAACCTGAGGGTCCACGACATAGTAAGTTATAACCTGAGGGTCCAAGACATAGTAAGTTATAACCTGAGGGTCCACGACACAGTAAGGTATAACCTGAGGGTCGACGACACAGTAAGTTATAACCTGAGGGCCCACGACATAGTAAGTTATAACCTGAGAGTCCACGACACAGTAAGTTATAACTTGAGGGTCCACGACATAGTAAGTTATAACCTGAGAGTCCACGAAATAGTAAGTTATAACCTGAGGGAGACAGTAAGTTATCCAGAGTCCACGAAATAGTAAGTTATAACCTGAGGGTCCACGACATAGTAAGTTATAACCTGAGGGTCCACCACATAGTAAGTTATAACCTGATGCTCCACGACATAGTAGGTTATAACCTGAGGGTCCACGACACAGTAAGTTATAACTTGAGGGTCCACGACATAGTAAGTTATAACCTGAGGGTCCACGACATAGTAAGTTATAACCTGAGGGTCCACGACATAGTAAGTTATAACCTGAGGGTCCACGACACAGTAAGTTATAACCTGAGGGTCCACGACATAGTAAGTTATAACCTGAGGGTCCACGACATAGTAAGTTATAACCTGAGGGTCCACGACATAGTAAGTTATAACCTGAGGGTCCACGACATAGTAAGTTATAACCTGAGGGTCCACGACATAGTAAGTTATAACCTGAGGGTCCACGACATAGTAAGTTATAACCTGAGGGTCCAAGACATAGTAAGTTATAACCTGAGGGTCCACGACATAGTAAGTTATAACCTGAGGGTCCACGACATAGTAAGTTATAAACTGAAGTTAAAACCTGAGGCTCCACGACATAGTAAGTTATAACCTGAGGGCCCACGACAGTAAGTTATAACCTGAGGGTCCACGACACAGTAAGTTATAACCTGAGGGTCCACGACATAGTAAGTTATAACCTGAGGGTCCACGACATAGTAAGTTATAACCTGAGGGTCCACGACATAGTAAGTTATAACTGACGGTCCACGACATAGTAAGTTATAACCTGAGGGTCCACGACATAGTAAGTTATAACCTGAGGGTCCACGACATAGTAAGTTATAACCTGAGGGTCCAAGACATAGTAAGTTATAACCTGAGGGTCCACGACACAGTAAGTTATAACCTGAGGGTCGACGACATAGTAAGTTATAACCTGAGGGTCCACGACATAGTAAGTTATAACCTGAGGGTCCACGACATAGTAAGTTATAACCTGAGGGTCCACGACATAGTAAGTTATAACCTGAGGGTCCACGACATAGTAAGTTATAACCTGAGGGTCCACGACACAGTAAGTTATAACCTGAGGGTCAACGACACGACATAGTAAGTTATAACCTGAGAGTCCACGAAATAGTAAGTTATAACCTGAGGGTCCACGACATAGTAAGTTATAACCTGAGGGTCCACCACATAGTAAGTTATAACCTGAGGGTCCACGATAAGCTCCACGAAATAGTAAGTTATAACTGAGGGTCCACGACATAGTAAGTTATAACCTGAGGGTCCACGAAATAGTAAGTTATAACTGAGGGTCCACGACATAGTAAGTTATAACCTTGAGGAGGGTCCACGACATAGTAAGTTATAACCTGAGGGTCCACGACATAGTAAGTTATAACCTGAGGGTCCACGACATAGTAAGTTATAACCTGAGGGTCCACGACATAGTAAGTTATAACCTGAGGGTCCACGACAGTAAGTAATAGCCTGAGGGTCCACAACACAGTAAGTTATAACCTGAGGGTCCACGACATAGTAAGTTATAACCTGAGGGTCCACGACACAGTAAGTTATAACCTGAGGGTCCAGGACATAGGAAGTTGTAACCTGAGGGTCCACGACATAGTAAGTTATAACCTGAGGGTCCACGACACAGTAAGTTATAACTTGAGGGTCCATGACATAGTAAGTTATAACCTGAGGGTCCACAACAAAGTAAGTTATAACCTGAGGGTCCACGAAATAGTAAGTTATAACTTGAGGGTCCACGACATAGTAAGTTATAACCTGAGGGTCCACGAAATAGTAAGTTATAACCTGAGGGTCCACGACATAGTAAGTTATAACCTGAGGGTCCACGACATAGTAAGTTATAACCTGAGGGTCCACGACATAGTAAGTTATAACCTGAGGGTCCACGACACAGTAAGTTATAACTTGAGGGTCCACGACATAGTAAGTTATAACCTGAGGGTCCACGACATAGTAAGTTATAACCTGAGGGTCCACGACATAGTAAGTTATAACGTGAGGCTCCACGACATAGTAAGTTATAACCTGAGGGTCCACGACATAGTAAGTTATAACCTGAGGGTCCACGACATAGTAAGTTATAACCTGAGGGTCCACCACATAGTAAGTTATAACCTGAGGCTCCACGACATAGTAAGTTATAACCTGAGGGTCCACGACACAGTAAGTTATAACTTGAGGGTCCACGACATAGTAGGTTATAACCTGAGGGTCCACGACATAGTAAGTTATAACCTGAGGGTCCACGACATAGTAAGTTATAACCTGAGGGTTCAAGACATAGTAAGTTATAACCTGAGGGTCCACGACATAGTAAGTTATAACTTGAGGGTCCCCGACATAGTAAGTTATAACCTGAGGGTTCAAGACATAGTAAGTTATAACCTGAGGGTCCACGACATAGTAAGTTATAACTTGAGGGTCCAGGACATAGTAAGTTATAAACTGAGGGTCCACGACATAGTAAGTTATAGCCTGAGGGTTCACGACATAGTAAGTTATAACCTGAGGGTCCACGACATAGTAAGTTATAACCTGAGGGTCCACGACATAGTAAGTTATAACCTGAGGGTCCACGACATAGTAAGATAAAACTTGAGGGTCCAAAACATAGTAAGTTATAACCTGAGGGTCCAAGGCATAGTAAGTTATAACCTGAGGGTCCACGGCATAGTAAGTTATAGCTTGAGGGTCCACGACATAGTAAGTTATAACCTGAGAGTCCACGAAATAGAAAATTGAAATATGACAGGAAACCCGTCAAGGGAGTTAAAATTTGACAAGCAAACCCGCCCAGGGCGACTTATTATGAGAGGAGAAAGGTGTCCCTGGCGATGGAATATAAGAGTGAAACCCGTCCTGGGCGATGAAATATGACACGGAAACACGTCCAGGGCGATGAAATATGACAGGGAAATCCGTCGATGACGACGAAATAAAACAGTGAAACCCCTCCAACCTGTCCAGGCGACGATATGTGACAGGTAAACCCGTCCAGGGCGACGAAATATGACAGGGAAACCCGTCCAGTGCGACGAAATATGACAGGGAAACCGGTCAACGGTCATGAAGTATAAACTTTACTGTTGAGTTTGAAGAAAATAACTCATTGCCTTTTCTAGATGTTTTAATTATTAAGGGTAATAATGAATTCAAATTTAAAATTTACAGAAAACCTACAAATAACTGTTCCTATGTCCACTATTATTCCTCGCATCAAGATAGAGTCAAACTGTCTGTTTTCTCATCAATGTTTTTGAGAGCTTTACGAATTTGTAGTCCTGAGTTCATAGATGAGGAAATATCCAAAATTTATGAAATAGGTAATGATTTAAAATACCCAAGAAATGTAATTGATAAATCTTTTAAAGTTGCTAGGAACACTTTTTATAATCCAAAAAAGGGCAACCAGCCTTATTCAACTAAAAATATGTTGGTTCTCCCTTACCATGAAAACTTGCTTGATATGCCTTCTCTTCTTAAGACTTTTAATATTAAAGTAGTATTCAAAAATCTTGATACAGTAAAAAAACTTTTGATTAAGAATTCCCCCCAAAATGCTGATGGATGTGTCTATAAGATTCCTTGTAAAATTTGCGATAAAGTTTATTACGGTCAAACTGGTAAAAATCTCGAACTAAGATTAAAACAACATAAATATAGCATTAGAACTGGACAAGATTCCAATGCTCTATTTATTCATGTAAGAGATTTTAACCATCCAATTGATTTTCAAAAAGTTGAGAAAGTAGTATCAAGCAAGTCCATGGTCGACAGGAATATAATTGAATCTTGTTTCATAAAAAGCAGTTTTGACAATAATATGAATATTTCCTTTGGTTTATATAAATTAGATCCATTTATAATTAATAGAATTTGGGAAGAATTTAATAATACACTGGACAAATAAATAGCTTGGGGGTGAGTTTTGCAAGGGACCTATCCAAGTTGGCTCGCCGCGCGTCACGTGTTTAACCGTTGTGGGATCTGATAGTGAGGTGCTGGCCGACCCCTTATATAGCTTCCTTGGATGCTTCACTTTCATAGTTCCTTGATAATGTGAGTAGTCACGAAAGCGCTTGGAATTTCTCTATTCTTTCAGAGTGGTTGTTTTGCATATTTTGAAATCACCTGTTTACTGTGATCTTATTGCATATATATATGTATATATATATATATATATATATATATGTATATATATATATATATATATATATATATATATATATATATATATATATATATATAGATAGATAGATAGATAGATAGATAGATATTCGTGCATAATAGGTAAAACTGGTCAATTAGCAAGAATTCGTTTAAAATTAAGTCCTCTCTAAAATTTTCTCTTATACGTTGAAAGACATTTTTCTTCATTTATGTTTATGAAAAAATGATAATTTTGTACCAAATGAACCTTAGAAAACTTACCCAACCTTATTATAAAAGGCGCAATTTAATTTAGCCTAATCCAACTAAATATTTTTTTATATTTTAGATAAGTTGAGAATTTTTTAAAAATAAACAAATACAATGAAATATATTTTTTTCGTTAGGTTCAGAATGTTTTTTGCGAAATTATTGCAAACACAAATTTTCGCTTGCATTATTCGGCAAGAATAAGACAAGAATAAGGAAGCTGCCATATATTTCATTGTTCAGGACGGGATTCACTGTCATATTTTGTCGCCCTGGATGTGTTTCACTGTCATTTGTCGTCTCCCTAGATAGGTTTCACTGTCATATTTCGTCTCCCTTGACAGGTTTTCCTCTAATACATCTTCTCCCTGGATGGGTGTTCCTTTCATATATTGTCACCCTTGATAGGTATCACTGTCAAATTTTATCACCATGGACGGGCTTCACTATCATATTTCATCGCCCTGGACGGGTTTCTCTGTTAAATTTCACCGTCCTGGACAAGTTTCTCTGTCATATTCAAACCCTGCTTGAGTTTCTCTGTAATATTTTACCGTTTAGTCATATTCCACCGCACTGGACCAGTTTCACTCTAAAATTTCATTGCCCTGGACAGGTTTCCCTGTCATATTTCATCGTCATAGACAGGTTTCTGCGTCATATTTCAACACATTGGACGGATTTCTCTGTCACAAGTCGTCGCACCGAACAGGTTTCCCTGTCACATTTCATCTCCTTTGACAGGTTTCCGTGTCAAATTTCGACGCCCTGGAAGGGCTCTCCTGTCATATTTAGAAGCCCCTGACTGGTTTCCCTATCATATATCGTCACCCTGGACAGCTGACCCTCTCATATTTCGTCTATTTGGACGGAATTCCCTCTCATATTTCACCACCCTGGACAAGTTTCCCTGTCATATTTCGTCGCCCTGGACAGGTTTCCTTGTCATACTCCATAGCCCTGGACGGGTTTCCCTATCATGTTTCAACGCCCTGGACAAGTTTCTTTGTCACATTTTATCGCCCTGGACAGGTTTCCCTGTCATATTTCGTCTCCCAGGACAGATTTCCCTGTTATATTTGATATCTTTGGACAAGTTTCCGTGTCAAATTTTGACGCCCTGGAAAAGTTTCCCTGTCATACTTCATGACCGTTGACCGGTTTCCCTGTCATATTTCGTCGCACTGGACGGGTTTCCCTGTCATATTTCGTCGCCCTGGACGAATTTACCTGTCACATATCGTCGCCTGGACAGGTTGGAGGGGTTTCACTGTTTTATTTCGTCGTCATCGACGGATTTCCCTGTCATATTTCATCGCCCTGGACGTGTTTCCGTGTCATATTTCATCGCCCTGGACGGGTTTCCGTGTCATATTTCATCGCCCTGGACGGGTTTCACTCTTATATTCCATCGCCAGGGACACCTTTCTCCTCTCATAATAAGTCGCCCTGGACGGGTTTGCTTGTCAAATTTTAACTCCCTTGACGGGTTTCCTGTCATATTTCATCAACCTGGACAGGTTTCCCTGTCAAATTCCATTACCATGGACAGGTTTCTCTGTCACATTTCTTCTCCCTGGACGTGGTTCCCAGTCATTTTCTGTCGCACTAGAGAAGTTTCACGCTAACATTTCATCGTCCTGCAGAGTTTTCACTGTCATATTTCGTAGCCCTGGAGAGGTTTCCCTTTCATATTTCACTGTAATGGACGGATTTCCCTGTTATATATTGGACAGTTTTCCCTGTCAAATTTCAACAAACTGGACACGTTTGTCTGTCATATTTCAACGCCTTAGACGAGTTTCTCTGACATATTTCGTAGTTGAAGATTGAAACACTTTTGCAACATATGGGAATCTTTATTGAGGAAACGTTTAGCCATACAGTGGCTTCATCAGTCCAACACAAAACAGAAAGGTGTAAGGAGAGGAGGAGTTTGAGGTAATCAGTCCCTCAGCCTGGAGTCGATGTGTTCAGTCCATCAATCTTGTAGAATGTACTGAATGTACGGCCCTATGCTGTACATTCTACTAGATTTATGGACTGAACACATCGACTCCAGCCTGAGGGACTGATTACCTCAAACGCCTCCTCTCCTTACACCTTTCTGTTTTATATTGGACTGATGAAGCCACTGTGTGGCTAAACGTTTCCTCAGTAAAGATTCCCATATGTTGCATAAGTGTCTCAATCTTCATATTGTCGGCTTTTCTTAAACCATTTATCACATATTTCGTCGTAATGGCCGGGTTTCCCTGTCATGGTTCGTCGCCCTGCACATGGTTTCTTGTCATATTTCGTTGCATTGGACGGGTTTCTCATTCATATTGCATCGCCCTGGACAAGTTTCCCTGTCATATCTAGTTGTAATGGACGATTTCCCTGTTATATATTTTCTTCCTGGACAGGTTTCACTGTCATATTTCATCGCCGAAGAGAGGTTTCCCTTCCATATTCAATCACCCTGGAGGGGTTTCGCTGTTATATTTCATTGCCTTTGACGGGGTTTTCTCTCATATTTCATCACCCTATATAGGTTTCCCTGTCATATTTCGTCGGCCTAGACGGGTTTCCTAGTCATATTTCGCCGCCCTGGATAGGTTTCACTCTCATATTTCATCGCCCTGAACAGATTTCCCTGTACAATATTGACGCCCTTGACGGATTTCCCCGTCATATTTCGTCGCCCTGGACGGGCTTAGCTGTCATATATATTCGCCCTGAACGAGATTCTCTGTCATATTTCATCGCCCTGGACGGGTCATATTTCTGTCGCCCTGGACAGGTATCCCTGTCATATTTCGTCGCCCTTGCCAACCTGAATGGTTACCAACTTTAATGGTTAAGTTGAAAAAGATTCAATGAAAAAATGAATGGAGAAATATTTCTTTGCAAATATAGCATTTGAGGAGTTGAGTCAACGCCAGTAGAAAGTTGTAGGTGGAATAACTACTGTGAACTTTAACACTAATTATGAAACCCAACAAAAATATATAATACAACAGAGATAATTTCGAAATGTTAATTAATCCTAATAAAACTTATGCGAAATATAAATAATATATTAAGAAAAGGAACCACAGGACATACGTTCTTGAGGAAGAACATTAACCAGTGGAACAACGAATACCAGCAGGAAAGACAAGGAATGCTAGGAAGAAAATAAGAACCAGCTCACTGTTTACAGAAAGTCTTCTAACACATCAACTTGTGTCAATTATTTCAGCAATCATTCTAAATAAGTTAAGATAAGAACTGTGTGTAGTCTACTCCTAAGATATTCAAGGATTTGCTGCCCAAACCGTTTAGATAAAAAAGTTTCCAGGTCAGAAAAGCTGTGCATCCAGACTACTACATCCAAGAAGGTTTGTACTAAGTCAAGCAAAAAAATAATATAAAACAACTCCAGCGACTCACAAAGAAAACATTGTTTTCCATAATATCATTCAGGAGAAAAGCGAATATTAACCATCATAATCTCCTGCCCTAATAAATTAGACAATTGTTTCTCATAGATAGAAGAAAAGGAATGTAAAAACCCTTCGTCAAGACAGTGAACTTCTTTACACAGTGAAGATCTGGCGTCAGTTTCCACGTAGGATGTTGGAACACAAGACCTGGCGTCAGTTTCCACGTAGGGTGCTGGAACACAAGACCTGGCGTCAGTTTCCACGTAGGGTGCTGGAACACAAGACCTGGCGTCAGTTTCCACGTAGGATGTTGGAACACAAGACCTGGCGTCAGTTTCCACGTAGGGTGCTGGAACACAAGACCTGGCGTCAGTTTCCACGTAGGATGCTGGAACACAAGACCTGGCGTCAGTTTCCACGTAGGATGCTGGAACACAAGATCTGGCGTCAGTTTCCACGTAGGGTGCTGGAACACAAGACCTGGCGTCAGTTTCCACGTAGGATGTTGGAACACAAGACCTGGCGTCAGTTTCCACGTAGGGTGCTGGAACACAAGACCTGGCGTCAGTTTCCACGTAGGATGTTGGAACACAAGACCTGGCGTCAGTTTCCACGTAGGGTGCTGGAACACAAGACCTGGCGTCAGTTTCCACGTAGGATGCTGGAACACAAGACCTGGCGTCAGTTTCCACGTAGGATGCTGGAACACAAGATCTGGCGTCAGTTTCCACGTAGGGTGCTGGAACACAAGACCTGGCGTCAGTTTCCACGTAGGATGTTGGAACACAAGACCTGGCGTCAGTTTCCACGTAGGATGCTGGAACACAAGACCTGGCGTCAGTTTCCACGTAGGATGCTGGAACACAAGACCTGGCGTCAGTTTCCACGTAGGATGCTGGAATAAAAGAACTGGCGTCAGTTTCCACGTAGGATGTTGGAACACAAGACCTGGCGTCAGTTTCCACGTAGGATGTTGGAACACAAGACCTGGCGTCAGTTTCCATGTAGGATGTTGGAACACAAGACCTGGCGTCAGTTTCCAGGTAGGATGCTGGAACACAAGACCTGGCGTCAGTTTCCAGGTAGGATGCTGGAACACAAGACCTGGCGTCAGTTTCCAGGTAGGATGCTGGAACACAAGACCTGGCGTCAGTTTCCAGGTAGGATGCTGGAACACAAGACCTGGCGTCAGTTTCCAGGTAGGATGCTGGAACACAAGACCTGGCGTCAGTTTCCACGTAGGATGCTGGAACACAAGACCTGGCGTCAGTTTCCAGGTAGGATGCTGGAATAAAAGAACTGGCGTCAGTTTCCAGGTAGGATGCTGGAACACAAGACCTGGCGTCAGTTTCCAGGTAGGATGCTGGAACACAAGACCTGGCGTCAGTTTCCACGTAGGATGCTGGAACACAAGACCTGGCGTCAGTTTCCACGTAGGATGTTGGAACACAAGACCTGGCCTCAGTGTCCATGTAGGATGCTGGAACACAAGACCTGGCGTCAGTGTCCACGTAGGATGCTGGAACACAAGACCTGGCGTCAGTGTCCACGTAGGATGCTGGAACACAAGACCTGGCGTCAGTGTCCACGTAGGATGCTGGAACACAAGACCTGGCCTCAGTTTCCACGTAGGATGCTGGAACACAAGACCTGGCCTCAGTTTCCACGTAGGATGCTGGAACACAAGACAACTATGAAATACGGACAGGTGGGCTCTGTTTTGTTCCAGTATCTCAAAAATAAAGAAAATAAAACTGTATAACTAGAAATAAAGTAATTCTCTTTATTTCTACTTTTTAATTTTTATCTTTTCTTAATACTTATAACTGATCTTCTATGATTTTGTGCAGTGTCTGATGACAGTAAACTCCAACACTGGTCGTGAATAATTGATGTTACAGTAAATAAATAAATAACATAAATAAATAAATAAATGTATGTAGATATTTTTTTTTATTAATCATTTTTCGAAAAATTTCTGTAGTATGCTGTACAGTCCATCACACTCTCGGCTATAAAAATGTTTCGCTTGTTTTTTCAAAATCATCCTTTGACCTTCCTCTCACTATTATTTGTTCCTAAACATGTCCCCACATATACCCACATCAAATAACATCAGTTATTCCAGGAAATCATATCATTCTGCGTTGTTTAATTCTGGTTTCCTCTGTGGAATAACCATTTTATTGGCAGTTGGTGTCAAGCTGCTGGGCTTGGTGCCATTCTTTACTTCTTGGAATGCATTAGCCGTTGTATTTTTGGTTTGTAAGGTTTCTATACCTCGAGTACTGTTCTTCTGTGGACGAAAGAGGACACAGTAGTGGAATGACAATGGTCATCCTCTACTGTGTTCGCTAATATATATCGTCCATCATTAATTTACTGGAGGAAGGATCTGCACCGATTATATCTGTGATGTGACAAAGAGACAAAAGTCTTTCCCACCAGAAGGGAACTGAAATAAAAAGTCACTGAAAGGATAATCTCGGTGGAGACACCACCATCACGCAGAAGTATAATACCAGCTGACTTGATTCATCTTATATGTAACAAACGAACCGCTGACTTAAGTCTTTTACCAACAGAGTCCTGCCAGCACCATTTCCAACAGAAGCCTACCAGAGGTCTTCTACCAACAGTGTTTTGGTAACAATCATTCCAGCAATATTCTTCCAATAGCATTCAGTCATATACACTTGAATCCTACCAACAGAATCCTAAGAAAAGAATCTTACCAATAATTCTTCTATCAGGTATTTACCAGACAGGTTACATACAGTGTTATTAACTCTGGTGTATCAGACACACTTTATACACATCACAACATAACGATGGTGGTGAAAAAACACATAGCAACAGAGAGGAACTTTCACCTGTAAAACAAACTTCTTCATTCAATAGTTCCTTTCCACAATTGTCTTTTTCATTACTGCTACATAGTGCACCAAAATATTCAGTGTGCGATATATGTTAACATCACAGTACATAACAACAGTATGGGAGACATTAACACACAGTCGTACTGGCCAGGTTGTGGCAACACACAGTCGTACTGGCCAGGTTGTGGCAGCACACAGTCGTACTGGCCAGGTTGTGGCAACACACAGTCGTACTGGCCAGGTTGTGGCAACACACAGTCGTACTGGCCAGGTTGTGGCAACACACAGTCGTACTGGCCAGGTTGTGGCAGCACACAGTCGTACTGGCCAGGTTGTGGCAGCACACAGTCGTACTGGCCAGGTTGTGGCAGCCACCACCAAAATTCTTATTGTCAGTAGATTGAATCATCCAAGTTGATAGTGTTTGTTTTCATCCCGAAAGTTTTTATTTTGTATTTGTGATGGCGAATGTATTTTTTATGTTTCTCAGACATGAGAGCAGTGTACATGTTAAAACTGACTTAATTAATAATTAATTCTACTCGAATAAAGTGTCCATTAAGATAATTTATAAGAATATCTACTCTGTCTTAACCACAAGTCTCTCAAGTTAGTCACTTATTCACATTTCTCGATTTTTTCCCCAAAATATTTCATCAAAATATTTTAACCCTCATTCCGAATCTTGAGAAAATTGAAATTATGTAATCAGAAATTTTCTTATTACTCTTAAAACAATGGTGTGAGAGAGTGCAGATATGCCTATGAGAACGTGTACACATGTATGTATATATGTGTGTTCGTAGTAGTGTGTTTGTAGTGATGTATATGTGTAGATGAAAGTGAAAAGTAAACATCAGAAAAAACTTGTATGATCTACATAATAATTCGCAATAAAGAAGACCACAGTTCTGTGGTACAGCTGTCAGCCTGTCTGACTCTGCTGTCAGCCTGGCTGACTCTGACTCTGCTGTCAACAGAGTTAGCCAGTCAGTATAAAAGAAATAAGGCAATAAGAAGGTTAAAAGTAGGAAATTTAGAATGCATTAAGATTGAAGTGTGTGACGCAGTTGTAATAAAGTACTGGAACACCTGGAGTATACCTGGAGTATACCTGGAGTATACCTGGAGTATACCTGGAGGGGGTTTCGGTGGTCAAAGCCCCCGTGGCCGGTCTGTGACCAGGCCATAATGTTCATAAAGTTTATAAAAGAAGAGAAGGGTAAAAAACTTGAAATAATGTAATAATTATAATGGAATAAGAGTGTTGACCAGACCAGGTAAAGTGTGTGTCACAATTATCACTGTTGAAGTGATGGAAAAAAATTGTGGATAAGAAAGAAGATTGTCAATTCAAAATGGGAAGGTAATGTGTGGATCATGTGTAAACAATGAAATACATAAGTTAAGAACACTTACATAAAGTAAAGCTGCACTTGGGTGCTTTAATAGGTTTGGAAAAGATATACGAGAGATGTTAGTAGACTTACAAATGTATTTAATATTAGGTAATGTTTTGGTAATTATACTGTTGAATTAAGTTATAATATGCAAGCAAGACGATAAAAATTTACCCAAAAGACTAGGTCTAAGATAATTTTGTGTGATGTCACCTGTGGTTTAAAGACGTGTGATGTCACTGTACTTTGCTCAGAAGACAATATATATAAAGAAAGCCATCATGTAGACCAGATGCTATCGTAAACAGAGCTTTATTAATATACTATGTTAAAACTCTGTATTCAAACACACACACACACACACACACAAAAAAAAAAAAAAAAAAAAAAAAAAACACACACACAAACACACACACACACACACACACACACACACACACACACACACACACACACACACACACACACACACACACACACACACACACACACACACACACACACACACACACATACACACAGTAAGACAGACAGCGTTAGGAAAAAGTTTGTTTTCTGAACGTCCCATAGAAATTCCACCATTTGAAACATTACATACGTACATACATGCAGGGAGAGCATAGTGCATATACTCACTGTGTATAAGTCATACACACACACACACACACACACACACACACACACAATGCAATGGAACAGAGAATGCCTGACAGGGAGGCAACAACGAGTCATGGTACGTGACGAGGTGTCAGAGTGGGCGCCTGTGACAAGCGGGGTTCCACAGGGGTCAGTCCTAGAACCTGTGCTGTTCTTGGTATATG
Organism: Cherax quadricarinatus; assembly: GCF_038502225.1. Classification (NCBI taxonomy): domain Eukaryota; kingdom Metazoa; phylum Arthropoda; class Malacostraca; order Decapoda; family Parastacidae; genus Cherax; species Cherax quadricarinatus. The sequence goes on from NW_027199067.1 coordinate 21,457, forward strand.
TGAACGGCATAACGGAAGGGATAGATTCAGAACTGTCCTTGTTTGCAGATGATGTGAAGTTAATGAGAAGAATCAAATCGGATGAGGATCAGGCAGGACTACAAAGAGACCTGGACAGGCTACAAGCCTGGTCCAGCAACTGGCTCCTTGAGTTTAACCCTGCCAAAAGCAAAGTCATGAAGATTAGAGAAGGGCAAAGAAGACCGCAGACACTATAGTTTAGATGGCCAAAGACTGCAAACCTCACTCAAGGAAAAAGATCTGAGGCGCACATAAATCAGATAACTGCTGCAGCATACGGGCGCCTGGCAAACCTACGGATAGCGTTCCGATACCTCAGTAAGGATTCGTTCAAGACTCTGTATACCATTTACGTCAGGCCCATACTGGAGTACGCAGCACCAGTTTGGAATCCACACCTAGTCAAGCACGTCAAGAAATTAGAGAAAGTGCAAAGGTTTGCAACAAGACTAGTCCCAGAGCTACGGAGATTGTCCTACGAAGAAAGGTTGAGGGAAATCGACCTGACAACACTGGAGGACAGGAGGGTCAGGGGAGACATGTTAACGACATATAATATACTGCGCGGAATAGACAAGGTGGACAAAGACGGGATGTTCCAGAGAAGGGACACAGACACAAGAGGTCACAATTGGAAATTGAAGACTCAGATGAATCGAAGGGATGTTAGGAAGTATTTCTTCAGTCATAGAGTAGTCAGGCCGTGGAATAGCCTAGAAAGTGACGTATTGGAGGCAGGAACCATACATAGTTTTAAGGCGAGGTATGATAAAGCTCATGGGGCAGGGTGAGAGAGGACTTAGTAGCAATCAGCGAAGAGGCGGGGCCAGGAGCTATGAATCGACCCCTGCAACCACAAATAGGTGAGTACAAATAGGTGAGTACGTACACACACACACACACACACACACACACACACACAAACACACACACACAAACACAAACACACACACACAAACACACACACACACACACACAGTGGTCAGGAAATGTGACTGGAACCTTGCAACCACGTTTAGGTAAGTTCAGACAGACAGAAAGGAGAGATTTAGTTACCTCTAATACATTGTGGAAAAAGTAAAACCTCTTGCAGCTCTTCATATCAATTATTAACAGAAACACACATAATAAACACATATTCATTAAAACACACAATGACATACGAGTATTTTTTTGTTTTAAGTCGAACACAGGAGCCGCCGACCTCGATATAATCACCAGCTATAGCAAAATTTATTATACTTCTCGGTCGTCCAAAAAATCACATTTCCATTTATAGGCTTAAATGCATAGATTTCTGTAATTCTAGTGCAGTGGTCGCCGTTGCCAGCGGTGAGAGTAGCCACTCTCATTGCTGAGCTCCAGCTAACAAACACTGGAGATTAACATAAACAAATTTGATCTTTGTGTTTTGACACATTGCCAGATTCTATATTGCTTTCAAAATAAAAGTTTAAAATAAATAGGCCTATTAATGGAAACACACAGGTTTTCCACACACTGATTCACACGTAGGCATTCCTACATATTTTTAAAAAAATACCGAAATATCAAATTCATTAAACTTCTCATTGTTGCTAACACACACACACACACACACACACATACACACACAGTGGTCAGCAAATGTGACTCGAACCTTGCAACCACGTTTAGGTAAGTTCACATCTCGATATAATCACCAGCTATAGCAAAAATTTTAACTTTTCAGTCGTCAAAAAAATCACAATTGACCAGTTTTACATATTCGGCACGACATATATATATATATATATATATATATATATATATATATATATATATATATATATATATATATATATATATATATATATATATATATATATATATGTAGGATTAATATTTCATATTTAAGTGTTTTACATTTTATATTTTCTACATAATAAAGTGTTTATGTTTGTCTGTTATTATTTCTTTTTCTATTCACTAATTTTCCTGAGGAGGAACCAGCTTTGGTAATACTGTCTGAAGTTGTTACAGGGCTGAGTAAGCCTTAACAAGTGGCGACCTTGCCAGGATCAGCTCTACTGAATCAAGATTCAACTCCATCTCGAATCTACCATTGGAACTTCAACGCCGCATACCACAGACGGTTACCACCAGCCATGAGTAATCATTCTCTATGGTAGGACTACAGTACAGGTATTTAAAAGATTTGGTGATTGTTATAGTCTCAATTTATTGTAAGTCAAGTCAGGCAGGATATAATAGTTAATTCTGCCACTTTTTCATGTGAGCTTGAAACACTTTGGAGGATTAGACTCTAGGGACCCGAGATTTTCCAGTGACAACTTGTTTCATTGAGTTCTTTATTATATCAAGGGAACTGTCATAGGACACTCTTGATTTGTTTGTGAGAAGATTGGATGGTCAAGGGACCCCATTCTACTTACTGTTTGCTCAGAGCCGGCATAGAACCCTTCGTTTTCGTTAATACATATTGTTTAATTGAAGCAGGGATCGAGCCCTCTGGTTTATTTACAGTTTGAGCGGAGCAGGAATTGAACCCTCCGTTTTCTTTAATACCCGTTTCATTTCCCTTGATAGTTTAAGTTATTCTTGAAAGCATGGAGGAATACCAGTTTTGGATGAATGCTGGAAGTAAGTTAGGAATAACAGGGAAAAATTTAGAAGCTTTCATTAGTGCAAAGATCCAGGAAAGACTTGAAAGAGAGAATTGAGAGAGAAGAGAGACAGTTAGAAAGGGAAAGAGAAGAAGAAAAGGAGAGAGAAAGAATCGAAAGAGAAGATAAAAAGGAGAAAGAGAACCTTGAAAGACAGGAGAAAAAGGAGAGAGAGAGAATCGAGAGAGAAATCCAAGAAAGACAGAAAGAGAGCGAGAAGACCAAAAAGAGCGTGATAGACTTGATCGTGAGGAAAGAGCTAGGGAACGTGAGGAACAAGCTAAGATACGTGAGGAACAGGCTAAGATACGTGAGGAACAGGCTAAGATACGTGAGGAACAGGTTAAATTAAGACAACTTGAGGAAAGAGCAAAGGATAGAGAAGTTGAGGAAAAAGCTAGAGAACGTGAGGAAAGAGCTAGAAAGCATGAGTTAATAGAGAGAGAAAAGGATCGCGAGCTCGAAAAATCTCGCCTTGAATTGGAGAATAAAAAGTTAACTCTTACACAACAACAATTAGAGGAAGGAGTAATGGAACAACGTGCAGTCAGAGCACATATTCCAACACCTAATTTACCTCTCTTCACAGAGGGGGAAGACATAACTTCATACATTATCAGGTTTGAAAATACCGCTACCCTCTGTGAATGGCTTGCTGACACCTGGGCTACCAAGTTAGGAATGTTATTTTCTGGTACAGCCTTGAATATCTATGCAACTTTGTCGCAGGATATCATATGTAATTATATCCTACTGAAGAAGGCAATCCTTAAAGCATCTCAAAAAACCACTAATTCTTACAGGAAAGATTTCAGGTATGCCACCTTACAGGCTGGCCAGAACTTTCATCAGTTACAGGTAACACTCTTTCGTTTCTTCGACTTTTGGATAGAGAGTTCAGGAATTTTTTTTTTTTTATATTTTTATTAGAAACCTTACAAAAGTACAAAGGATGCATAATAAAGTACAGGAATACAAAACATTCTTTTGTTCTACTAGTACCAGGTTATTCCTTGCGGCAACAAGTATTATAACATCTTGTTATAGCAAAACAATACACGCTAAGACAAACCTCACTAAAGTTTATCAGTCATTAATAGTTGCCGCCAAGCCATTGTACCCAAAGAAAACACACCAAAAAGAAACTTTACATAGTTTAACAATATAAAATGAATACCTGACATGTCCTATTACAACAAAAACATCATACTAATGTACAACATCACAAGATTAACCAAAACTACCATAACCTCTACAAAACAAAACAAAACCCTAACTTACCCGCTATGACAGGGTACAGATTATTGGTTAAGTTATGGTACATTAGATCCTAACCAATAGGAACCCGGAAGGAACATATGATTCCTTACACAATAACCATAGAGAAAACGGATTTTACTATTATTAATATGTTAACCCTCTAATACAATAATGTTGATACAGAAAACAGAACAACATGCATGTAAAATACAATAATAAAAGAATCTAAAACAAGTATTTATAACAAACCTTGGCACATTAAAGGGTTTATAACCAAACCCTATACATAATTATACCTCCCACATATGTATATAAACCGAAAATCTTGTCCACAAGACTTTGTTGGTTTAACCCCATAAAAACATGGTATAGACCCAAAACCTATACATACACTTAAATTTTTTCACATAGAACCTTCATCTGACAATAAAAGTTAAACGTAAGACTAGAGTAGTAATAAGGATAAGGCTGCTGTAATGTGCCAGTCCCAAAAGAACTGACACGTATCTCAGAAAAATTTTGTGTTGATACCAACGTGCCAATCTAATTACTTAAAAACGAGATCCTAAGGGCTCGGTATCCTGGCTTTCAAGGAAATTTTAACCCCAGTGAACATAACCATCAGGCTTAGAAATATAACCCTGGAAACCACACTTATATCTCACTATGACAAACATTCTCGTGAAACATGGCGTACCATCCATACCTAATTCTCACTACCTCCCTCTTACACACTACATCAGTTCCAGATAAAACCAAAAACAACCCCCCCCCTTTACATCCCCCCATAAGGAGACCACTCCTTTGTCCATCCTCAGGGACCCCGCCTAAGGGAACCCACAGTGAGGTTCCTATAACCTTCCGGGAAACTTTTTTCCCAAGACGCCCCATAAACCAACTTATTCCTACACTTCGTCCTATAGAATCTGGCCGCCAACGCTTTTATCCTCATATCACCCCTTAATCCCCTCATTCCCCATGAAATGTCCAGATAATCCACTATGATATACATTTTCGCCCTTCCAACATCCCTAGGCACTCCCCTTACATCTAGTAGTAAAGCCCTTAAAAGCGGCAAACGACCCCCCCCCAACAGTCTGATAACCCCACCCATCCATGATCTCACCCCCTCCAAGGAGGTACAAAAGAAGACCACATGAAACGCCGTTTCAACATCACCACAAACCTGACAAAAAGCCTCTTCCACAAACCCCATACTACGTAACACCTCCTTGGAAGCCAGAATCCCCATGATAAACCTATATACTAATTCTCTTACTCTAGCCGGTATCCGAAGCTTACTAAAATCTTTCCAAATAACCCCCCAATCATACGTTGGATACACGGCTACCCCTTGCATAATTCCTTGACCTTTCACTACCCTCACCAACCGTTTCACTTTGATTTTATCCACCTGTTGCACTGTCAATAAAAATCTCAACATATCTTCACAAACCCTCAATTCCTTCCCACTCCACCATTTACGTGCCTCCTCCATAACTCTTCCTACTTTAGCGCCCCTCACACCCCCTTCCCTCATATACCTCCACTTGATATATACAGCCATTACTCTCAGTCCTAAAGGCAACAAACCTAAACCCCCTCTCCGAACATCCGTCATAACTACCTCCTTATTTAACCATGCCCTCCCAAATCCCCACACAAACTTCAGCACCCTCCTCTGCATTTCCACAATATCTCGTACCTCTAAGGGAAAAACCTCTGCCACCCCCCATACCTTGCTATAGACAAGTGAATTTACCACCACTACCCTCTGATGTAAAGCTAAGACCCTCGCACTTAAACCTCCTAGTCTACTTAAAACCTTACCCGTGACAGACTCCGAATTTACCCTTCTGCATGCCTGTAATTCCGCCAAATACCATATCCCACATACCTTGATTCTGTCAACCACTGTCCATCCTAACCCCATCCCCAAGCCCCCCCCCTATCCAATTACCGACCTCTAGTAACCTTGATTTCACCGTATTAACTCTCATTCCGGTATTCATACCAAACATCTGAATCACTCTACCCACCCTCCTTAACTCCTCCTTACCCCTTAGCAAAACAGTAGTATCATCCACATACCCAACGATGCCCCCTTTGCACCCCCCTTCCATCTCCTGATTGTTCATTACCCTTTCAACAGACTCATAAAAAGGATTCTGCACACACGCAAAGAGCAGCTGTGACATCGGACAGCCCTGCCTCAAATCTTATCTTAAACCTCTCTCCATTGGTACACTTTCACCCAACCTCCCATTGACCTGTACCCTCACCTCTGCCCCATCATACAGGGTGTTCACCCACCTCACTACCCCCTCCCGAAACCCCAACCTCTCTAAGCAAACCCCTAAGAAATCTCTGTCCACGCAATCATAAGCATTCACCCAATCTAAACCTAGTATTCCCCCTCCCGTATAACTCTCTAGAAAATCCCTAATCAAACCATGTCCATCCCTCATCCTTCTTCCTGGAATTCCCAACTGTCCCCTATGTAACACTAAACCCAACACTTTCCTCATTCTGTTGCCCAAAACCTTAGCAAAAATCTTGTAATCCGAGCACATTAACGTAATCGCACGGTAATCATTCAAAACTCGGCATTCCTTCTTTTTGGGCACTAAAACCGTGACACCCGTTCTTTGTGATTTCCCCATCCTCCCACTACTTAACATACAACTCAAAACCCCCACCAGACAATGCCGTACACTCCCCCAATGGTACCTATAAAAATCGTTTGGTATTCCGTCTATGCCTGGGGTTTTACCCTGGCACATCCCAAAAACTGCCTCCTCCACCTCCTCTACATTAATACTACCCTCGATTCTGTCACTGTCCTGCTCACTTAATACCCTATTAAACCCTTCATCCCCAAACCGTCCCTCACCCACTCCCCCGCCAACCCTCCTCCACTTCTCCCTAAACCAAAAATCTTGTAACTCTACTATATATTTAAAACTCAGAACCACGTGATCACTAGCTCCAAGGGGCCTCTCATAAGTGATGTCCTCAATGTCTGAACTGCTCAGGGTGAACACAAGGTCCAGTCTTGCTGGTTCATCCTCCACTCTCTCTCTGGTAGTGTCCATGACGTGTGGATGCATGAGGTTTTCCAGTACCACATCCATCATCTTGGCTCTTCATGTTTTGGGACCCCCATATGGCTCCAGGTTTTCCCAATCGATCTCCCTGTGGTTGAAATCGCCCATAACCAATAACTTTGCTCTGCTCTGTTGTTTTCTTTGTACTCCTCTCATGGCCTCCTGCAGTTCTGTGGTGGGTTATACATCACTCCAATGACTATGTTCCCAAGACTGAATTATATCTACTATGTAGTCCCTTATCCAGTCTCGTCCATGTCTTCCATTTCCTCAAATCCCCATTGGTTTTATATGAGCAGTGGAACCCCTCCTCCCCCTCTACTCCTTCTATCTTTCCTCAGGACCTGATATCCTTGTGGGAAGACTGCATCTGTTATTGTCTCAGTGAGTTTCGTTTCTGTGACTGCTATGATGTCTGGGGATTTCTCACTTATTCTTTTGTGCCACTCCTCATATTTATTCATTATTCCATCCTCGTTCATGTACTAAACTTTCAGCTTCTTTTCTGTCACTGTGGTCCTGGGAGAATATTAGGGTTGGAGGAGTGGGAGCCCTGGTGAGGGCCTAAAGGGGTTGTGGTGTGGGTGGGGTTTGTGATGAGGGGGTTGGGGTCAGAGTGCCCATATGGGGTAGCTGTAGGGATGAGGTTTGTGATGTGGGCCTTGGTGGCAGAGGGAACAATGTGTGGGTTTTGGTTTAGATTGCTCAGTTGCATTGGGGTTGTCGTGGTTGGAGTCCTTCTGTGGGAGTTTCTGGGGGGTGTGCTTGCCCTTCCTCCTGGGTCTGGGTCCTGCTCATCTTCATCATTGCTTCTCGTTCCTCAACGCATCTTTGTACCCTCTCTTTCAGTATCGTTCTTTCTTGTAGATGAATGGTTCAGAGAACCTCTCCTGCCAACGGTTTATAAGCTCCTTCTCAGCACGTATGCCGTATTCTATTCAAGATTGATGGACTGACCACATCGACTCAAGGTTGAGGGACTGATTACCTCATTCTCCTCCTGTTCTTCAAGATTCTCCTTTGTATGGACTGATGAAGCCACTGTGTGGCGAAACGTTTCCTCAATAAAGATACCCAAAAGTTGCACATGTGTCTAATTCATCGTTCTTTTTTCTTGTGTTCTGTCACGATCGAGGTATACTCTCCGGTACTCCAGTTTGTCACTCAGTCTTGCTTTCTCTTGCAGTATCCTGGTTCGAGCTGATTCTTCCTTGAAAATTACTTTGACAGGCAATTTCCTTCCACTCGCAAACCACCAAATTCTCCGAAAATTTGTCATTTGGGTCATGTCACCCTCACATATTGCTTTCATGATACCTTCAATCGCTTTTTCCTCTTGTTTTCTTTCATCGTAGGTTTCCCCTTCAGCTTCTTGGAGCCCGTAGACAAAAACTGAGCTCTCCCTTTCCTCCTCCCATTATGTCTCCCTTTGCATCCTCTGAGAAGTTTTAGTTCCTTCCATTGAAATGATCAGCTGTTCCTTGCTACTGCAGTTGGCTGTTAGAGTCTCTGCATATAGCATACCATCGTTGTCTTTGGACCTGCCCCCACTTCCTGCACTCATCAGCTATCCTCTCCTCCATTATCTTGCCAAGCTCTTCTATCTTCCTTCCCCACTCTTCCTCCCTTTTTATGAGCTCTATCTCCCAATCTTTCCTCCCAGGTTCTTCCCTCCTGGGTTCATCCACCAGATCTCTCGTTTTCCGTCCTTTTGTGTGACCCACTTTTTTTTACGACAGAAAGAAGCTTATGTATTTTAATATTCCCACTGATCAGCATGATGACTTTGTTGCACATGTGACTGACTGGTATAATTCCTATGAGTGTTCCTCTGTTGAGACCTTTAACAATGACCTTGTGAGCAGTATTCAGAACTACTTAGAGCTGCCACTGAAACCTCATGGTAATGTAAACCCATCTAACTTCCGTAATAATCATACCTCCTATAAAAGCCATACTTATTACAATGATACTAAACTTTGAACACTGAAACGTACTGCTCGCAGACTAGGCCTAGCCTATAGAAAACATCGTAACCCTGGAATTGCTGAGGCTCTTCCAAACTGCCCTTGCTGCTGCCAGAGAGCGTATGTCAGAACTGCGGCAAACAGACTGGGAAAAATTTGTCAGTGGTCTCAATGCTCACACCTCACTTAGCCGGGCATGGAGGGACATAAATAGAAATAAGGGTAACAGAACTGGGCAGATCGTGCACCCTCATCCCTTACATAGGGCGAATGAATTAGTGCTTGGGCTGCTACATCTAGCTATGACAATCTTCCCAGTACCACACAGGTGAAATTAAATGGCAAATATGATGCAAGGGAGAGACTTGTTTGCTTTATGCTCAGCAAGGAAGATGACTGCAACATTCCTTTCACTAATTATGAACGTTATGCAGCACTAACTAAGGGCAACTCCACGTCGCCTGGTGAGGATGGTATTACTTACAACATACTCAGATTGCTGTGTCGAGTACCAGGTAATCCATTACTTGATTATATAACATGAGCTATGTAACTAGGGAGCTCCCTCAATCTTGGACCAACAGCCTCATCATTCCAATTCCAAAGCCCAATCAACAAAATGCATTTCGCCCAATATCTCTCTTACTAGCTGCTTGTGTAAAACATTCAAGAGGATGATTCTTAATCGTCTCACGTACAGAATCAAACAATTTTTGACTCCCCGGTTGCATGGTTTCATGCATGGAAGGAGCATGCATCATTGCATAGCCACCTTTCACACCCTGCACACTGACAGCTCATACACTACCTTCCTTGACCTTAAATCTGCTTATGATGTAGCCAACCGACATGTAATCATTACTGAACTTGCCAGAATGGATGTTGGAGGATGGCTTCTCCGCTGGATTAAAGGCTCCCTGTCCAACAGAAAGTCTTCTGCGTTGTTTCAGGGGCATAGAAGTAAAGCTAAAGACTTTGAATTAGGAACCCCACAGGGAGGTGTGCTCAGTCCCACACTATTCAATATTCTAATTAATACCTTATTCAATGCTATGTCTAGCCAGCCCCATCATTATTTGATGGCTAGGCATAGCATTTGTTGATGATATAATGATTCACACCACCGGATTCTCCAACTCCCAAAACATCATTGACCATGTACTAGCCTTGTGTCAGGACCTGGGGTTGATAATCTCTACTGATAAAACAAAGATACTCAACAGGCGTCCTCCTCGAGTGAGAGGCACAGTTCGTCCGATCCAGTTGCATAATGTAGCCAGATACAGGTATCTAGGCTTTGAGGTCCCACTGCTTGGACCTGTTGTGACGAGACTTTGTCGCCAATACAAAGAAAGGCTGAGAGCACTTAGAGTTGTGGCAGGGTTTCACCCCAGGTATGGTGCATTTAATGTTAAAATTGTGAAAATGATGTATCTTGGCTATATTAGATCATTTGTTGATTATGCTGCGCCACTACTTGCTTGTGTCTGACTGGTAGCTTGGAGGGCTGGAAAAACTGCAGAACGAAGCAATGAGGATCCTTTTAGGATGCCCTCGTACTGCCAAAATTTTAAATATGCAATAAGAACTTGATATACCAAGCATCTGAGATCGTGTTACTGAAAAAAATATCCTAATTGGGATTAATATGCTCAGGCAAACCCATTCAAACCCCTGCACAGAAGCCCTCCAAACTTTCCTCAGCACTGGTGAGCACCCCTCCAGATGGGTCGAAAAATTGGAACCGACCTCCGCATGAATCAGAGACATGATCTTTGTCAAGTAAGGCAACAGCGGCACTTCTCCGCTCCATGGGATATTACCCCATTCCAAACTACCATTCCTCCATTTTCCCCCAAACTGCTTCTTAAATCACAACCAAAGCTTCGCCTTGAAGCCAAACATGATGCCTTAAGCTGTATTGATAATTTAGTCACACAGCACACGCTCTCACAAATTATTTACGTTGATGGTTCTGTTCACCGAATCACTGGTACAGCTGGTAGTGCTGCTGTTGTCGTACAGTGATGGCTTTCTTAAAGAAATTGGAGTATCCATCGATAATTGGGCCTCTACCCTTCAGACAGAACTGTTTGCCATACTCCTTGCACTGAAATGCATCCATGTATCTAAGGTTGACACTTTAATTGTAACTGATTCTATGTCATCCATAAATGCTCTCAACTCATAAAGTATAAAACGTGGCATGCTTGTGTCAGAAGCCAGACATAGGTATGGTAAGATTGTGGACAGTGGAGTCAGAGTGCACATGCTGTGGATTCCATCTCACATTGGTCTTCAGATGTATGATAAAACTGATGAATAGGCTAAGCTGTATGCTTTCAAAGTGGGGGTAGATTGCAATCTTGGGTTGTCATTTTGCAGTTTGAAAACAATTATACGAAAAGAACTTCAAGTGAACTTTATTGACTTAAGACTTAGGGAGATTGACACCAGTCAGTCAATCTATCATCATTCTATCATGCAGGAGGAGCCACATGTCTATGGTGCATCCAACAAAATAAGCAGACTCTTGGATGTCACTACTGCCCGGCTCCGGCTGGGTTACAAGTATCTTTGACAGGTTAAATCACCACCACCAGATGTACACCAAACGAAATGTAAACTTTGCCAGATGAACTATTGTCACACCCTGCTTCGTTATGTACTGGAGTGCGATAAAATTAATGAATTTAGAGACAACTCACTCAGAAATGTTCAAGAAATGTCAAAGTATTTTATCCACAGTTACAGACCATTCTGTGTGTGTGTGTGTACTCACCTATTTGTACTCACCTATTTGTGGTTGCAGGGGTCGATTCACAGCTCCTGGCCCCGCCTCTTCGCTGATTGCTACGAGGTCCTCTCTCTCCCTGCCCTATGAGCTTTATCATACCTCGCCTTAAAACTATGTATGGTTCCCGCCTCCACTACGTCACTTTCTAGGCTATTCCACGGCCTGACTACTCTATGACTGAAGAAATACTTCCTAACATCCCTTTGATTCATCTGAGTCTTCAACTTCCAATTGTGACCTCTTGTGTCTGTGACCCTTCTCTGGAACATCCCGTCTTTGTTCGCCTTGTCTATTCCGCGCAGTATTTTATATGTCGTTATCATGTCTCCCCTGACCCTCCTGTCCTCCAGTGTCGTCAGGCCGATTTCCCTCAACCTTTCTTCGAAGGACAATCCCCGTAGCTCTGTGTGTGTGTGTGTGTGTGTGTGTGTGTGTGTGTGTGTGTGTGTGTGTGTGTGTGTGTGTGTGTGTGTGTGTGTACTCACCTATTTGTACTCACCTATTTGTGGTTGCAGGGGTCGAGTCTTAGCTCCTGGCCCCGCCTCTTCACCGGTTGCTACTGGGCCCTCTCTCTCCCCGCTCCATGAGCTTTATCAAACCTGGTCTTAAAACTGTGTATGGTTCCTGCCTCCACTACGTCATTTTCTAGGCTATTCCACTGCCTTACAACTCTATGACTGAAGAAATACTTCCTAATATCTCTCTGACTCATTTGTGTCTTCAACTTCCAATTGTGGCCTCTTGTTTCTGTGTCCCCTACCTGGAACATACTGTCTTTGTCCACCTTGTCTATTCCACGCAGTATTTTATATGTCGTTATCATGTCTCCCCTGACCCTCCTGTCCTCCAGTGTCGTCAGGCCGATTTCCCTTAATCTTTCTTCATAGGACATTTCCCTTAGCTCTGGAACTAACCTTGTCGCAAACCTTTGTACATTCTCTAGTTTCTTGACGTGCTTTATCAAGTGCGGGTTCCAAACAGGTGCTGCATACTCCAGTATAGGCCTGACATACACGGTGTACAGTGTCTTGAACGATTCCTTACTAAGGTATCGGAATGCTGTTCTCAGGTTTGCCAGGCGCCCATATGCTGCAGCAGTTATCTGGTTGATGTGTGCTTCCGGAGACATGCTCGGTGTTATACTCACCCCAAGATATTTCTCCTTGAGTGAGGTTTGCAGTCTTTGGCCACCTAGCCTATACTCGGTCTGTGGTCTTCTGTGCCCTTCCCCTATCTTCATGACTTTGCATTTGGCAGGATTAAATTCGAGAAGCCATTTGCTGGACCAGGTGTCCAGTCTGTCCAGGTCTCTTTGAAGTCCTGCCTGGTCCTCATCAGATTTAATTCTCCTCATTAACTTCACATCATCTGCAAACAGGGACACTTCTGAGTCTAACCCTTCCATCATGTCGTTCACATACACCAAAAATAGCACTGGTCCTAGGACCGACCCCTGTGGGACCCCGCTCGTCACAGGTGCCCACTGTGATACATCATTACGTACCATGACTCGTTGTTGTCTCCCTGTCAGGTATTCTCTGATCCATTGCAGTGCCCTTCCTGTTATATGCGCCTGATGCTCTAGCTTCTGCACTAATCTCTTGTGAGGAACTGTGTCAAAGGCCTTTTTGCAGTCCAAGAAGATGCAATCAACCCACCCCTCTCTCTCGTGTCTTACTTCTGTTATTTTATCATAAAACTCCAGAAGGTTTGTGACACAGGATTTGCCTTCCATGAATCCGTGCTGGTTGGCATTTATACTCTTGTTCCGTTCCAGGTGCTCCACCACTCTCCTCCTGATAATCTTCTTCATAATTTTGCATACTATACACGTCAATGACACAGGTCTATAGTTTAGTGCCTCTTTTCTGTCTCCTTTTTTAAAAATGGGAACTACATTTGCCGTCTTCCATACCTCAGGTAGTTTCCCAGTTTCCAGGGACGTGTTGAAGATTGTGGTAAGTGGCACGCACAACATATCTGCTCCCTCTCTAAGGACCCACGGGGAGATGTTGTCCGGTCCCATTGCCTTTGAGGTATCGATGTCCCTTAGCAGTTTCTTCACCTCCTCCTCATCTGTATGTATGTCGTCCAACACTTGTTGGTGTATTCCTTGCTGGTGTCCCCATCTGGTCTGTCCCCCCAGAGTCCTTCCTGTCTCTACTGTAAATACTTCCTTAAATCTCGTGTTGAGCTCCTCACATACCTCTTGATCGTTTCTTGTGAGTTCTCCACCTTCTTTCCTCAGCCTTATCACCTGGTCCTTGACTGTTGATTTCCTCCTAATGTGGCTATACAGCAGTTTCGGGTCAGATTTGACTTTCGATGCTATATCGTTTTCATACTGTCGCTGGGCCTCCCTCCTTATCTGTGCTTACTTGTTTCTGGCTCTTCTACTAATCTCCTTGTTTTCCTGGGTCCTATGCCTCCTGTACCTTTTCCATTCTCTGTTGCACTTAGTTTTTGCCTCCCTACACCTTCGGGTAAACCAAGGACTCGTTTTGGTCTTCCTATTATTTCTGTTTCCCTTGGGAACAAAACTTTCCTCTGCCTCCTTGCACTTTGTTGCCACATATTCCATCATCTCGTTTACTGATTTTCCTACCATTTCTCTGTCCCACTGAACCTCCTGCAGGAAGTTTCTCATACCTGTGTAGTCCCCCCTTTTATAGTTTGGCCTGTCCCCTTCAGTTCCTGTTACCTTCTCCACTTGTAACTCTACTATATAATCAAAACTCAGAACCACATGATCGCTAGCTCCAAGGGGCCTCTCGTAAGTGATGTCCTCAATGTCTGAACTGCTCAGGGTGAACACAAGATCCAGTCTTGCTGGCTCATCCTCCCCTCTCTCTCTGGTTGTGTCCCTGACATGTTGATGCATGAGGTTTTCAAGTACCACATCCATCATCTTGGCTCTCCATGTTTCGGGACCCCCATGTGGCTCCATGTGTGTG